>NW_012103332.1:2166194-2175506 GCF_000951045.1 Mandrillus leucophaeus | reverse complement strand
TCTGTCACCAGGCTGGAGTGCAGTGGCACAATCTCAGTTCACTGCAACCTGCGACTTCCTGGTTCAAGTGATTCTCCTACCTCAGCCTCCGAGTAGCTGGGATTACAGGTGCCTACCACCATGCCTGGCTAATTTTTGTATTTTTAGTAGAGATAGGGTTTCACCGTGTTAGCCAGGATGGTCTCAATCTCCTGACCTCATGATCCGCCCGCCTCGGCCTCCTAGAGTGCTGGGATTACAGGCTTGAGCCACCACGCCCGGCCCTATGTCTTTTAATGATTTCACCCTATGCCAAAGGCCTCTTCTGTAGGAGAGGTTTTCCCCTTTTATGAGGACTTTCAGTGGCTTTGTTTTTCAGCCAGGGAGTTGGTCTCTGTTGAAGATGGCTTCTCACCAAGCTTTCCAAAGGGAAGCTGTGTGGTTGCAGCTTTACAGTCACCTTAGATTTGAAGCTGGCAATGCGTAGACCAGAGGACAGCCAAACCGTCGCCACTTCACAAACATTAGCTTCCTTCCCTTAGGGTGCGTCCACGTGGAGCCTACGCACTTGACTATCTGACACCTCAACATGAGGAACCTGCCCTGAAGAATAACTCTTCTTCTTTCCCAAAGCTCAGAGCATCCTTTTCCTCGCCTAGTCCCAGTCTCTTGTTCACTCCTTCCTCTTGTGCACCCTCAAACCAGTCAATCCATATGGGATTGCTGCTGGCCTGTCCCAAAACGAAAAGTAAATATTAAAATTAGACCCCCACCCCCACCAGTGCTATTACACTTTAAAGAGAAACGCATACGCTGGCACCACACAAATGAAAGGTAAGATGCCCTAGGACACTCCATGTTTTATTCTCCACCTTCCGGTTTCCTGTCCAGGGTGTCCTGAGCTGGGAGATGCTGTTGATCTAAGTGCAGGCTGCACAGCAGCAGTGTCAGCATCACCAGGGAGCTTGCTAGAAATGCAGAATCCCAGCTGCTACAGCCCAGCCCAGGCATGCAGAGTGGAATCCATACTTTTCCAAGGTCCTCAGTTGATTCCTGGACACATTAAAGCCTGAGAAGTGCTGAACGAGAACAGGAGTTCGCAATACCGTTTCCTTCCCGGCACACTTGAGAACTTATCTACCGTAGTCACGAAAGCATGACTCAGAGAAGGCAGCCACATGTCAGGCTGCGTGTGAGTGTAGTTTGGAAATGTGTGCCCCCCATCACCACGCACACGGAGGTTTTTCTTTTGCTGAGCCTTGTGGGGTAGTACTCACTTCCTCTGTCAAAATTATTAACCCAGTCAATTCAAGGCAGTAGATTTTAAACCTGAAGGAGCGTTAGAATCATCAGGGAGGCTTTAAACAAAAGCAATTTCAGGGTCCTTCCCCAAAGCAAAGAAACCAGAATTGTTGGACATCAGTCTTTTTTTTTTTTTTTTTTTTTTTTTTTTTTTTTTTTTTTTTTTTGTTAATGCTCAACTGAGTGTAATCTACAGCCACTTTTGTGGAATAATGTCTCACAATTCTAAAATCTAGAATTTCTTACAATTCTATAACCTGGAATCCTAAGCAGACTTTGTAACGACAACTAATTCCTTACCACCTGTCTTGGTCTTCTCAGGTTGCTATAACAAAATAGCTCAAACTGGGTAACTCAGAAACAACAGAAATTTATTTCTCACAGTTTTGGGAGCTGGGAAATCCAAGAACATGGGGCCAGCACATTTAGTGTCTGGTGAGAGTGCTTCCTGGTTCATCGATGGTCTGCTTGCTGTGTCTTCACATAGTAAAGGCAAGAAATGTGTCTGGGACTCTTTTATAAGGGTGCTAATCTTATTTCATGGGAGTTTTGCCCTCTTGGCCTAATCACCCCCCAAAGGCCCCACCTTTTAATACTATGACCTTGGTGATTAGCTTTCAACATATGAATTTAAGGGTTTCACAAACATTTAAATCATAGAAGCATCTCTCATTAAGCACTTTTATAATGAATAAATTAATAAGTATAGATGAATGGATGATATAGAAATATATTATATGTACATGTGCGTGCACATGTGAACCTATGGGTATATATGTATGTATATGTATGCAGACACACAATACAAGCGTATGCACACATATTTGTATTTGATTGTATCAGTTCAGTCAAAAGCACTTATTTATTGAGTATATATTTCACACACCTCATTTATAAAGATGAATAAGATCTAGCCCCTGTCCTCAAAGAGCATTTGCCATATGTAAAGAGAATTCTTTCAGTATTATATAGAGAGCGATGGGAAAACTCCACAAGCACTAAGAAGGGATGCTGATGTCATGATTCTAAATTGCTTCCGAAATTAGCAGGTTATTTTTCATCGACTTTCCCTGCAACAAAACTTGCAGCTTCCCCAGCAATCCATTAAACTGCAGAAAGCCTCATTCCTTGGTGCTATTAGAGAAGAGCAGACAGACCCACCAGCGGCCCCATTACACCGCTGGGGCTAGATAAGGGCATCTTGGGGTTCGGTTTCCAGTACCTCTTCATCATTCTGGACAGGACTGATAAGAACCTTGATGCTGTGGTTCTGAGTGCTTTGGAAGAGACAAAGTCACCTAAGTGATTGCTTCTGGGCTCTTTCCAGTAAGCCAATGCCCTGCACTGGCCACCCAGGCTCTTTCGGGAATTTGGGTGAAAGTCACTCTTGCACATCCCAGATTGGGGATAGATCAGAGAGCAAGGGTCTCCAGAGTGTCCACTTTGAAATAAAGCTTAAACAATTATTAAGCTTGTTTTGTTCATTGCTGAAATTATCCCCAGTATTGATGGAAATTTCAGAAAACATACAAAAGTACAAAGAAGAAAATGAAAATTATCAATTATCCTAGCACCCAGCACTAACTTGCTACAGTTGTCTTAGTTTATTTTTCTATATCTACGTGTAATCTCTTAAAATTTTAGAAAATCTACTTTTAAAACTCATTGTTTTAAGTCATTCATTTAATAACCATGTTTCCTTTTCTGAGCATTGTGCTACACAATTAAATTTTCTTTAAAATCATGGTGTTTTGAAGCTATGACTTAAATAAGGTTTACCACCCCTTCTCCACAATTTCAAAGTCAAAAGGCTTTGAAATACTGAAAGGTCTTTGTAGCTAATTTGACAGTAAAACCTGATGTGCAACGAGGTAATGTATGTTCTTCATTTATCCCAATTAATCCAACTATCACATGTTTCACTACGGAAATATTAGCGTGTTTAATAACCAGAGGTTATTCCAGTCTTTACTGGGAATATTACATAGTGTACAGCACATGCACTGTGTTCCTTTTCTAAAATCCACAATATTCTGAATTCCTGGCCCCAAGGGATTTAGATCAAGCATGGCAAACCTGTATTTTATTTGGCAGTTTATTTTATCTTGCCCTTGGTGTTGGACATTTAAGTTGCTACCTATAGAGTTTTATGAGGCAGTTTTATCACCAAGATTAAACTTAACGCTATATACTCTAGGAGTATTAGAGCAGACGGTGTTGTGATGCTCCCCAGCAGACAACAGTGTGTATGCTGCATACATTATGTACCTCTACCCTAATAGTCTAATATTATGTAGGAACATGAGTTCAAATTATCTAGTAATAACCTAGCACTCCTTTTCTTGCATAGGGAATATGTATTTCCTATTCACTTATTTTGGAAAAAGTTTTGATGGTAAACAAAACAATAAAATAGATATTTAGAGATAGAGAGAGTCATAGAAGTATAGAATTCCACCTTCCACACATGGTTATAATTTCCTTAGCAATAGCTCTGTGAGACAGAATGAGAAGCTTCTCAAACACTCTTCTCGATGAAGAGCTGATTACCTTCTGAGCCTATGACTTAGGAAACAGCAAGAAAATTCCTCTTTGTATTGACATCAACAAAGCCACCTTCAAGTCAATGTTAATCATTGACATTTTACATTTTACTAAGCAAAAGGAGTGATATTTGCCTGCAATACTTTTCTCACCTGAATGCAGTGTCTAGTTATAAGAACAAAAGAGCAAAAAGGATACAAAAATTTTTTACCCTCCCTGACACGCCAGGCACTGTGCTAGCCATTCTCCAGGAGGATCTGTGTCATACTTTCTGACTGCTCAGCACTAAAACAGCTTTCCATATTGCCACATAAGAACAATTGTCCGAAATTCAGTTTCAGGAGTAAAACCGACATATTTCTAACTCCAAAATCCGTGATCTTACGTCATAAGACATAGTGGTTAAGAATATCACGCTTGTATATTTCTCATCACGGATACATCACCTGAGTGAATGACTGTTTTGCCCATTAGAGGCATATTTTGTCTTTGAAACCTTGCACAATACAATATATTCAATTCCTAGGTGGGGATGTATGTCAGCTCCTCTTGAGAGGGCTCAATGTCAGGCACACAGGAGCTGCCCAATAGATGATATTTCTCTCTGTGTGTATGAATGATAAAACTCCATGTAAACCCCAGATCATTATTTTCCTTCATGACATGTGTGAACAACCCCTGCTTTCGACCTCCAGGGGCACCTTCATTTTGATTTGCAGGAATAAATAAGTGTAAATCCCAGTGAATCTAGAGAAAATGAGAACCAGCAATTTTGGCACCCTGAGATCAGAGTCCTACACCCAGCTGTGTAGTCAGTATGGCTGCCCTCCTAGTTACCCAGAAGTAATTATGAACCAACTCTCGGGCCAACTGGGTCTGCCCTCTGATGCTATCAAAGTCACATAGGTAGGATTCAGCTTCGTGGTTGGCTGGTAATTAAAAAGCTGCAAGCTGTGAGGGAACATAGCTGAGATCCAGAGAGAGAGTTTGCCAGAGGTTGCAGACATGGCCAGTGATACTCTTGCAGGAGCAGCAGGTGTGGTTGGCTTTGAGACTCAATAAAGATGGTCGGTGATGAGGGAATAGAGGATGTTAAGACAGTCTTCTCTCTCTCTTGCTGGCAAGATTACCAGTTGCTGATAGAACTAGTTGACTTAACTAGCTTATCACTGCTTGGGAAAATTCCAGCTGAACAAGGTCTCCTGCTGACTGTCCACAAGATTAGAGTTTTCATCATTACAGTCTTTGAAAATGTCACAAAGAACAATAAAGGTTCTGATGTATTTAATGCAGGAGTTTGTTATCATATAAGTAATGTATATTCTTTGTAGAACATTTAAGATACAAAATATATACATAAAGAGAAACTACCATTTCTAATTGAACCATTGAAAAACGGTAAACAGTACTGGATATTTCCTTTTAGGCTTTCCAATACAACTATCCATTCTACTTTGTTTTTAACTTGATGTATCATATGTATAATATTTCCCAATGTTATTAGAGTCATTTTATAGCTATGCAATCTTTCAATACCTTAGGCAACCCATATTTTATGTTCTTCCACTGCAGGAAAACAAGACAACTCATGAACTAATTTGACAAATTCAATTAACATAATCACGCCCAAATATTAAGATGCTGTGTTTTATTACATGGAAATAAGGAAAAACAATCATCCTAGGAAATATTGTGAGCTAACCCAGTGTTTGGAGAACCTGACCCATGATGACAGTTTATAACAGAATAGTATTTGATTATAAAAACATACAGAGAGGTCGGTAACAAGGTCCAGCATTTATGGTTGCTATTTTAGCCATGAAGTCCAAACCACTGGTCATTTGCATGTCTGTAACTTACATTGGCCCAACATACCCCACAGATGAGACATAAGAAGGGAGAAAACTTGACTTTAGGAAAATTTTGTTAAATTCAAGTACACCTGACAGTAAAATTGTAAAATGATTGCCAACAGTTTTTAATTCATATGATTTGGGGCCAATATCAGGAAGTCCTAGAAAATGTATCCATTGGAAAGAAAAAAAAAAAAGGAATTCCTGGAGATCTAGATGCGTAAAATTTCAGAATTCCTGGTAAAGAGAGATCAGGTCGCAAATAAGAGGAAAGGAGTACATAAGCCAGATATCAGTTGCCTCCAGCTTGGTTCTTCATTCTTGACTTCCATTCTTCTCCATGTTTTTTATGGGGGTGGGGAGGATTTTTTCTGAGAGAGGTTAGAAAGGATTCTGTTGAGGCAATCCGTGAAAGGAGATGATAAAGTCAAATATTTATCTGTCTCCCCTGGTGAGGAGAACAAATACTCCAATAGAAGTATAGCTCTGCAATAATCCGACAGAAATATTGGTTGGCCATGTGCCAATGGAGCTGTGACGTTTTAGGAACTTAGCCTCCCTGAGTCTCATTTTCTTTATTAAATGAAATAGTAATAGTAACTATCTCAAAGGGTTGTTGAGAAAGTTAAGTGACTTAATGTATACAATATGTGTAGCACCGTGTCTGGCACACAGGGAGCACGCCACAGGCGCTGTAGCCAGTTGAATCAGGTTGGTGCAAAAGTAATCACACTTTTAGCAATTATTGTTTTTTTGTGTTTCTTTTTTTTTTTTTTTTTTTTTTGGAGATGGAGTTTCACTCTTGTTGCCCAGGCTGGAGTACAGTAGCACGACCTCAGCTCATTGCAACCTCCACCTCCCGGGTTCAAGCGAGTCTCCTGCCTCAGCCTCCCAAGCAGCTGAGATTACAGGTGCCTACCACCATGCCCAGCTCATTTTTTGTATTTTTTGTAGAGACGGGGTTTCACCATGTTGGCCGGGCTGGTCTCAAACTCCTGATCTCAGGTAATCCACCCGCCTCACCTCCCAAATTGGCAGTAACTTTTAATAGCAAAAACGGTGATTACTTTTGCACCAACCTAATACTTTCCAAAGATGGCTACAGCCATGTATCCCACCCCACATGCTTTTCTGCAGTGTATCCTGACACTTCCCATTCAATGGTGAATCTGTTTCTCCACCTCCCTTAACTTGCATGGCCCTACAGCAGTTTTGACCAATGCAGAGTGTGACAGAAGGGACACTGTGTCAGCTGTGTGCATAGTCTTTAACTGTCTGGCCAGCTCGGCTTCCTGCCTTTAGAAGCCACCTTCCACCAAAGTCATATGCTATGACCGCTCTACTGTGAAGACACCCAAGCCTTGTGCAGAAGCCCTGGGGAGACACCCTGTGGAGAGATAGGGAGGCTGGGGGCATTACGCACCTGCCTTGAAACCAAGGATCCAGTCTGGGCATTCAGCTCAGTTCAGTGCTGAAATCACCATCCAAATGAAACAGCACCAGAGACCCCTAGAGGAAACCACCCAGCTGAGAACCAGGAGAGATAAAAACAAATCGTCGTTTTAAGCTACTGTTTTGGAGTGGTGTGTTAGGCAACAACAGATGACTGGAACGGATATTGTCGGCTGGCTATATCATCATCACAATCATTGCTTCATGCAAGGGCCTTTGCTGTTAGATATCCAGGGTACAATTTAAAGATTCCTATGACTTGATATTCCATCATGAAGAACATTCATTGTAAGTGAGAACAATAATACAGCAGCGAGTGATAGTGGGTGAGCAGGATGCTAATAAGAGGTTCTCTGTTCTGAGTGTGTGTAAAGTGTTAAGAGGACACAGAGGAGTGAGTGGTTATTCTACTTGGAGTAAATATTGGGAAGGGGTGTGGTGGCATTAGAGGAGACATCCTCACAGAGGCAGTGATGTGAGCTGACCTTGAGGAACAATGGGATGTTGCGAAGCAGCAAATGGAGAAGACAGTGGGGATAGATTTTCTCAAGTAATTACAGCAGCTGGAGAACTTCTACCCAGATTTAATGTAAAGAGTAACATTAAGACTGATAATTTGACTTATGTTGCTCAAAAGCTGATTCTAAGTAATTGGAGAGATAATTTGACTACTTAGGATAGATGGTGGAATTTGATTTTTCATATCTCTCGATTGGCAGGGAAAAGAAGAAGCTGCAGCAAAATCAGAAGGAGAATAAAGGCCTGAATCTGGCTGACAATTTTTAAAATCCTGTGTTGGCGGGCTGGATTCTGCTGCCCTGAAATGCCTCCTCTTGGGTAGGCTGCAATTAGAGGCATTTGTGCTGCCATTTGTTCCCATTGTTGTTTGTTTGAACAAAAATTCTGTGAATAACGAAAATTCTACATCCAGTTCATCTTCTGTAGATTTTTCTAAGAACTCTATCTGCAAAGATGCGAGGAGTTTTATGATGAAGAAACATGAGGTGTTTCTCTACCATCTTTGTCAAGGTTTCATTTTCTCTTTTAATTTTTTCATTTGCTTTAAATATTGATTAGATACAAAGGAATAGTTATAAAATATGCATACAGTATAAAGAACAATAAAACATATTAGATATGTGTATGCATTCTCAGTTTTTATAAATTACCATTAATTTTGATGTTTTCATTCCTCCTTTCATGTTCACAACTCCACACCCCCAACAAGCAAAAACTATCCTGAAGTGTGGGTTAATCATCCACTTACTTTTATCTTTAGTTTATATCATTACAAATACTTCGGTTTTGCTGGTTTTTGAGATTCCTGCCAAAAGAATCATGTTACGGATTTTATCTTGCATCCAGACTGCCTAGTTTTGACAACTGGTTCTACCAGTTATGAGCTATGAGATCTTGAGAAAGTTAAGAAGCCTCATTGTACCTGTTTTCTCATCTGCAAAATTAAAATAATAATGGTGTGTACTTTGTAGTATTCTTGTGATAATTAAATGAGCTAATTTGTATAAGACATTTAAAACAGCGTCTGGAACATAATGTGAGCTATGTAAGTCTTAGTTCTGATTGTTCTATAGTCTGTTTTATGACTGCCCCAATGTACATTCCAAAGATAATCCATGCTATTGTGGATGGCCATATTTCTTTCCATTTCATGGACATATATTTTATGTGCATATAATACCATTTATTTATACACTCTCCAGTCAATAGACACTTGAGTTGTTTCCTAAATATTGCTTATACCACTGCTGTTAAGAACATTCCAGTTTACGTGTACTAAAGCATAGATTCAGGAGTATCCGTACAGAAGGTATATTCCTAGGATTGAAATTTCTGAGGCTTAGAGTATGTATACCTTTGATTTTACTTAGGTCACAATTACCAAAGCAGCCAGGTCATTTTATGCTGTCTACCCACAAGTGTGCGTAAGTGACCCAGTTTCTTCATGACTTTGGAGAAAGTCATGCCAGTCGTTCCATACTGGGAGTTTTAATTTTTACCAAACCAGTGGGTGGTTTTCTGTATTTTTTGACTATAGTGTAGCTTTAATCTGTATTTTGTTGACTATGGTGTAGCTAAGGATCCTTTCAGATATTTATTAGCCATTAAGCTTTTCTCGTCTGCACACAGTGCTTGTCAAATCTTTTGCCAGGCAAAAACAAAA
>NW_012103332.1:2163234-2164784 GCF_000951045.1 Mandrillus leucophaeus | reverse complement strand
GTCTGTTGCTAGTATATATTTTTGATGTGATGCAGACAGCAGGCTTCCTAAAAGTTTTATCCATTCGAATAATCTGTTTATTCTTTCATGTTTGTTATATAGATAATTATATCATCCATAAATAATTAAATTTTATTTCTTCCTCTCCATTTCCTTTACATTTTTTTTTCTTGCCTGACTACACTGGTTAGGCTACATTAAAGTGGTGATAGCAGGCACCTGCGTTCTAAATCTTGAGGGAAATGCTCTAATGTTTCACCACAAAGTACAAGGCTTGTTTTCAGATTTAGGTAGGCTTTGAATATCAGGTTAAAGACTGTGGGTTGCTGAGAGACTTCATATATATATAAAATCAGTAAATATTTATCAATATATTTAATCAATATTTTCCTTATTTATTAAATGGCTTTTTTTCCTCCTGCTTTTGTTAATGTAATGATTTATATTAATGGGTTTGCTAATGTTAAACTAAACTTGATTTTCTGAGATAAATTCAACTTGGTCATGACATGTTATTTGTTAACACATCGGTGCAGTGTTTCATTAATGAGTATTAATGAGAATGGCCTGTAATTTTCTTTCTTTCACTCTCCTTGCTGCTTAGCATCACATTTGTGCTGGCCTCATCAAATGAGTTGCAGTTTCTATTGTCTAATTTTCTATTCTGGACAAGAGACTACTTAATGGGGAATACACTGGACCTGTATCAGCAAACTGGTCTTGGATTGGTATCCTTGAGGGAAGATTTTCAGCTATTGGTTAAATATCGTTGATGGTTATAGAAAGATATTCAGTTTTACTATTCCTTCATGAGTAATTTTTGTTGCTAGATATTTTTCTACATGTGTGTTTGTTCACTAATATTCTGTTACCATTTTAAATTCTGTTGTGCCTATAATGATGTTCCCTTTATCAGTTCTTACTTGGTCTGTTGGTGTCTCCCCTTTTGTTCCTGATTAAGCTTGCCAAAGGTTAATACATTTCAGTAGTCCTCTGTGTTTTCATTTCATTTTCGATATGAGTAACTTCTTTTTATGATTTCCTTCTGTCCGTGTTCTTGGCAATATGAGTTTGTTATTTCACTGATTGCCAAATTAGGTGCTTCATTAATTAAATTTTAGCCCTCCTGTTCTACTATAAATATTTCAGTTATATATTTCTATATTACTGTTCATTTTAAATATTAAATTCCCATTATTATTTATTCTTTGAATTATAATTTGCTGATCTATAAATAAATTCTGGAGTTTTTTACTACCTTATCACTGATTTCTAACTTAATCATATGGTGGTTGTAAAAAAATAGTCTATAAGCTATTATTTTGTAAGTTTTTCTGAGAATTTATTTTATGTTCTTTTTTTCATACTTTAAGTACTGGAGTACATGTACAGAATGTGCAGGTTTGTTACCTAGTTATACATGTGCCATGGTGGTTTGCTGCACCCATCAACCTATCATCTACATTAGGTATTTCTCCCAATGCTATCCCTCCCCTATCCCCCCACCTCCTGACAAGCCCCAGTGTGTGATGTTCCCCTCCCTGTGTCCA
>NW_012103332.1:2159621-2162084 GCF_000951045.1 Mandrillus leucophaeus | reverse complement strand
GTATTTTTCTGACTCCATTTTACTTCTATCAGTTTGTCATATGTTTATTATATATTCTATTGGTATTTTTGTGATTTCCCTAGATATTTTAATACACAAGTAAATTATCAACATCTATAGCTAAACAATGTATTTACTATCTTGTAGAGTAATAATGGAACTTTCAACACTTGAATTCTGATCACTTACAATTTATACGGTACTGCTGTCATGAATTTTAATTCTATGTTATTCGTTAATTTTTTTAAGGTTTTCATTATTAATGTTTCAAACAGTCAATACTTTTAAATATTTACCCAAATATTTAGCATACTGTTTGTCTTTGGTCATATTTTATTTTATTTATTTTTTTAGAGCACATGCAACTTTATTCTAAATAAACTGGCAAAGGAAATCATAAATTCAGGCCCCAGTGTGTGATGTTCCCCTCCCTCTGTCTATGTGTTCCCACTGTTCAATTCCCACTTATGAGTGAGAACATGTGGAGTTAGCTTTTCTGTTCCTGTGTTAGTATGCTGTGAATGTTCATTTCTAGCCTTATCCGTGCCCCTGCAAAGGACATTAACTCATCCTTTTTTATGGCTACGTAGTATTCCGTGGTGTATATGCGCCACATTTTCTTTATCCAGTCTATCATTGATGGGCATTTGGGTTCGTTCCCAGTCTTTGCTATTGTGAATAGTGCTGCAGTAAACATACGTGTGCATGTGTCTTTATAGTGGAATGATTTATAATCCTTTGGGTATATACCTAGTCATGGGATTGCTGGGTCAAATGGTATTTCTGGTTCTAGAACCTTGAGGAATCACCACACTGTCTTCCAAACTGGTTGAACTAATTTACATTCTCACCAACGGTGTAAAAGTGTTTCTATTTCTCCACATCCTCTCCAGCATCTGTTCTTTCCTGACATTTTAGTGATTGCCATTCTAACTGGCGTGAGATGGTATCTCATTGTGGTTTTGATTTGCATTTCTCCTAATGACCAGTGATGATGAGGTTTTTTTCATATGTTTGTTGGTCGCATAAATGTATTCTTTCGAGAAGTGTCTGTTCATATCCTTCGCCCACTTTTTGATGGAGTTGTTTGGTTTTTTTCTTGTAAATTTGTTTAAGTTCCTTGTAGATTCTGGATGTTAACCCTTTGTCAGATGCATAGATTACAAATTTCATATCTCACACTTTCCACTGAGGATCATATTTTTCAGTATGAAGAACAAAATTTGGAATTTTTTTTAAATGAAAGCCTATAGTAAGAAAATACTTTTTAATGCTAAAAAAGTCTTTATTTTCTTAAAAATGATAACTTCATTAGTAGTTATTAGACATATAATTTCAGATTGGTTGTTTTCTCTCAGACTCATAAACTTATTTTTTATGCCCTTTTGCAAACAGTAGGTATTAATGGAAAATAAATGCTTTGGAAGGTAATATTTATTTTCTCTCTAGATGCTTTTAAAACCTTCTCTATGTTTTTTGGTTTTCTGTAGTTTTACTATAATATGGATAGATGTGAATTTTTTCTTATTTAACCTGCCTTGGATACATTGGATATCCTGATTTTCTATTTTGTTGTTTTTCATCATTTCTCAATACTCTGTCATTATCTCTTTGAATATTTTTCCCTCATTCTTTCCCATCTTTTTCTGAAACTTTGATTAGATGTATACTAGACCTTCACACTTTAGCCTTCATCTCCCAACCTTTCATTCAGTTTCTATTTCTTTGTTCTAGCCTGAATTCTGAATGATGTATTTTAAGGATTTACATATCAGTTAATTAGTTAAGTATCTTTATTTGTGTCTAAACCGTATTAAACCTATAATACAATCTTTTCACAAATTTACTTGTTCATTTTTATGTCTCATTTTTATTTTTTATATGAAAGTTCTTTTTCTTTAGTTAAACATAATATGTACACTTTGTTCATGTGTTCACTAATGAATATATGACATATAACATTTGTCCACTAGTTTTAACGTCTAGACTGAACAGCTAACCCTGTTGTCTGCTGTTTCTTCTAGCTCTCACTTTGCTGCTGTTATCTGAAGAATTTTTTTATTTTGTCTGCATGCTCATATTTCTTACAAATTAATCCATGGGAATTCTTTGAGGCCTGGGTTGCAAGTGCGCTCCCCCAGAGAAAATTTGTATTTGTTTTGTCAGGTACCTAAAGGAACTATTAAAACAGGCCTTCCTTACATTACTCAGATTGAAGGTTTCTAGACAATCTAGGCTGAAATCCCATGCATATTTGTTAATTCTCAGGAGGAAATTTTGTCCCTTGAGTATTGATGTTTGAGAGTACAGAGGTAGGCTTATCTCTAGTTCTCCCTTACCCTGAGAGAGCAGCTCTTTAGAGGCCAGTTTTACACACAGGTGGGTCTCCTATTAGACTCCTTTTCTTTACTCTCCTGCTAGGTTATTCCACAGTGTAGAATATGTGAGCTTTGTGTCAAGTCT
>NW_012103332.1:2157046-2159206 GCF_000951045.1 Mandrillus leucophaeus | reverse complement strand
TTTATTATGCTACAAGAAATAAACAATATCCTCCCTGTGGAATTCAATTTTTTATTTTAATAAAATTATAGTTAAAAATAGAAGGAAAGAGGATTTTACGTTTTTCATTCCATCATCGGTGCTCTTATTTTTACGTAAAGTAACACATCTGTACTTTGCTTAATGTGATTCACTAACGTTTTACAAAGGCATATTCAATGAACATGAATTAAGCTCTACTACATGCCAAACTTTGTGCTATTCCTATTCAAATACATTATCTCATTAGATTTAATCTTCAGAGATAAAGGATTCAAGGGCTACTCTATATATTAAGATGCAAAAACCAGATCTCCCTGGTTTGAGAGATGAAAGAGGGGAATGAGCACTGACCCTCTCATTGTCAGGAAAATGTGAAGTAGATAAGATTCATGAGATGATCGAGATAACTTTGAGAAGAATTTTGTTAGTACTGAGCTTCTGTGCTCTTTCAAGCTTTGGACATGAATGTCTAGAAGAATGGAACAAAGGGGAAACCATTGACTCAGAACCAGAAAGGCAGAGGCCTAATTTTTTCTGCACTACTCATAAGCTCTGTGAACCAAGTAAAAACCTTTACTCTGTAAGCCTTGGAGTTCTTTATTAGAAAAAGAAAAAAGAAATATTGGAAAAAGAAAAAGAAAACTTCTACCAATTTTCTCCACCATCTTTCATATGCCCATGCTTGAAATGGCAGAACTTTTGATCATGAAGACAGATGATTCTGGCTGCTGTGACAAGAGATTTTGTGAGAAGAGATTAAGCCTTGAAATCAAGCAGACCACAGTTGCGATCTTTTCTCTGCTAGATAAGAGTTACATGATATAGTGTATGTAAAGCACATGAGAAATGTGTGGCATTGCGTACCAATTAATTTGTAGTTCTTTGAACTTGGAGTCCTAAGACAATAACAGCTCCAGCATATAATGGCACTTGAGATTCAGATAAACTGGTCAATTTCCTCATCTATTACATAAAAGAGATGATAATATATGTCTCACAATACTGGCCCCCTGATGCCACTTGAGATAGTACATGAGAAAGATCTTAATCACCTCAAAAGGACCATAAATATGAGATATCTCATTATGTGGTATTTTGTACAGTGAGATATTTAGCTAAGAATATCAGTAACAAGATAGGGAGTCTGTCCTATAACACCAGGATGCAAGTGAAATATGAGACATGATTCCATTTGTTTTCTGGTTTGCAGCCTATGTAGAAGGTGAATCTTCAGGGTCTGTTAGTGTCCAGAGATGAGTCACAGTGAAATCAGTGGATTTGACACAATTAAATATGGTGGAATGAGCACTGACCTAGAATCTGGAAATCCAGGTTTCAGTTCAGAATCTATGGCAACTTTTTGAGGATAAGAGGAGGAGCATCTATGGGACTTAGGGCATAATATATCTATGTTTATCGGTCTTGCATAGCCATCACCTACAATAGTGTCTTGCGTGGGTCAGCTGAATGAACAAGTGAAACATTTTTTTTACAGTTTGTTTTCCCTCTGTAAAATAGTGATTATAATGGCTACCTCTTGGAATTACTTGGATATATAAGAAAGGCCTCACCTAGGACATAGTGGTTACTTAACATAGAGTACTTCCCTCCCTGAACTGCTAATAAGAATCTCATATCTGTATCCTAGGTGGATTTAATATGACTTCTTTTTCTACAAGTTAGAGTTCAATCATATGTCCATAAAATAAAGTGCTCTTCCAACTCCAAAAAGCTATGTCTTAAATTCCCTTCTTGTTCTTCACCGGAATTGATTATAACAAACAAAAGAAAACGAACAGATTCTGCTGGCAAAACTCGAAATCCAAAGGAGACACATGTATAAGTATTTCCCAATCTTCAAAGACTTCAAAATCCACCAGCTCAGATGCCTCATAAAAAGTAGCAAGATAGGAGACAGAAACTGAAAATGTCCAAGGACCTCCAACAAGCCTGAGACTCTGTGGTGGCAGGCACCAAGTCCCCACTTTTCAGTAGATAATCACAGAGGGAAATGGTTGAGAAATGAATTGTCTCTTGATACATAGTAAGTTTTTGGTGATAACTTCAGGGCCAGCCTATGATGAGCTCTGATTTCTGTATATCACATAGAGACTTAACCCACTTAGTAGGGGTTAATGA
>NW_012103332.1:2142897-2156996 GCF_000951045.1 Mandrillus leucophaeus | reverse complement strand
AACTGCTAATAAGAATCTCATATCTGTATCCTAGGTGGATTTAATATGACTTCTTTTTCTACAAGTTAGAGTTCAATCATATGTCCATAAAATAAAGTGCTCTTCCAACTCCAAAAAGCTATGTCTTAAATTCCCTTCTTGTTCTTCACCGGAATTGATTATAACAAACAAAAGAAAACGAACAGATTCTGCTGGCAAAACTCGAAATCCAAAGGAGACACATGTATAAGTATTTCCCAATCTTCAAAGACTTCAAAATCCACCAGCTCAGATGCCTCATAAAAAGTAGCAAGATAGGAGACAGAAACTGAAAATGTCCAAGGACCTCCAACAAGCCTGAGACTCTGTGGTGGCAGGCACCAAGTCCCCACTTTTCACTAGATAATCACAGAGGGAAATGGTTGAGAAATGAATTGTCTCTTGATACATAGTAAGTTTTTGGTGATAACTTCAGGGCCAGCCTATGATGAGCTCTGATTTCTGTATATCACATAGAGACTTAACCCACTTAGTAGGGGTTAATGAGGTAAGACTCAGCTCTTACCCTGAGGATGTGAAAGTCTGTGGGGGTCTGGAAGGCACTAATGATAGCATCACCTGGGAAACACGGGGATAGAGATGTATACAATGTTCAGTGATGGCAACAAAAAGAGTGTGGGGAAAACCCTACCCAAGGATAGGCCGTCTTGAAGACATATGTCTTCAGTGGAGTCTTAACAACAAGAGTCTTTGCTCAGCAGTTTCTTCCTGTTGCCAGATCTGTGGCTGTGAAATCATGCACACAGATTGTTCACAGAGTTGCTATAGGAACATGTGCATAAAGTTGATCTTAAGGGATAATGAATAGTTCAGAATAATAGTTTGAATGTGGGTGTTTGCTCTCCTGTGGAACATAGGCAGTTACATTTGCCCATGATTATGTTCAGGTTTACATACAAGAAAAAAAAAAGAGCAGGTGAGAGAATAAAGCCCTTCTCTATCTTGATTGCAGTGTGGCTGGGACGTTGCACTCAGTGCCAAGAAGCACACAGCTTGGTGGCCCACTTCTGTCTTCTCCATTTCTATCTTTCACAGGCCAGTTTCACTGGCACTGAGGAATTTCTTCCTGGCAAAATGAATTTGCTTGGGCACATCTGCTCCAAAGCTGATAATATGTCTTGGAAACCCATTATCAGGCCATTTCACTTTGCACTTCAAATCTTGGGTCTATTTCCTGAGCTGACACATAAGTGACATAGACTGTCCCTTAAAGTGCCAAAGCTCTCTGGATTTAAAAATAAACCTTAACCTTACAAAATTCAGCCTTTAGTTGTCTTTTGTGTTTTATTTAAAAGAAGTGTTCAAGTTAACTGAAATGCACTTAGAATTTGAAAATTTAAAAAACTTTTTAATTGATATATAATAATTTTACATATTTTAAGAGTATGGGTGATATTTCGATACAGGTATACAAGGTGAAATGGTCAAATCAAGGTAATTCACATACCCACACTCAAATTGAAATTTAAGTTAAAGTCCTCCAAAACTTGTTCATCCACCACTGTGAACACTTTGGTGTTATTTGTTTCCACGCTTTCTTCTATTCAAAAAGTTAGATTACCCCCATAATATAAATCATATTTGGCAAAATTGGGATTTTACTGTTCATATATTGTTGTAGCTTTCTTTTTTCTTTAATAAATAATGGGCATCTGCCTGGATAAATAAATAGAATTTACAAGCCCATTAAAAAAAAATCAAGGTAATTGGGATATCCATCACCTCAAACCCTTATCTTTTCTTTGTGTAGGGAATATTAAAATTCTTCTCTTCTAGCTATTTTGAAATATACAATAAATTATTGTTAATTCTAATTTCCCTACTGTACTCTTGAATAATAGAACTTACTTCTTCTATCTAACTGTATTTTTGTACCCATTAACCAACTTCTCTTCAAAGGCAGTATCTACACTTACAGTTTTAATGAATGTTTATCTGTGTGTGCATATGTGCCATTTTATAAGTACCTACTATGTACCTGGTACATATATTATGGTATAAGCTAATCTTAAATATTGAATGAAGATTAAATATATTATTATATTTAAAGTAAATGATTAGGCAGTTAAGTATGTAAATTCATGTCTATCTGACTTAAGCACTTGTGTCATTTCAATTTAACCATTTATAAGGTTCTTACCCTCAGAAAGGAGGGGAATGGATATTTCAGGATGAGTATAGAATCTTAAAACAATAGGGTTAAAAGTTCCCTTGAAGCACATTTATTCACTTCGCAGGCATTTAGTGAGCTCTGTAGCATGGGCTGGGCAACGACTAGACTCTGGGGACAGTGACATAAAATGTCTCCCTCTGTCCATCATCATTCACTTGTGTCTTCACATCATACTATTAGCTGCTAGAGGCAGTGAGGCTCAAGGCTGAGACATAGGATGGATGCTTGACATTGCAGGGGACACCTATCTAAGGCTGAAGTGGAATCCCAGAGAGGAAGGAGATCAGAGAAGGCTTTTCGGAATAAGTATTTATTTTTACCATTCACCCCACTTCCTTTCATGGCTCCAGGTCAACCCATAAATGTATTTCAAGATTCAATCACAGGCAGAGCAAACAGTATGTGCAAGTGCAGGAAGACACCAGATGCTTACTCAGCTATGAACTGGGATCTTCTAAGCCTTGAGATCTAGCTAAGATTGGCATAAATGCCCTTTTCATTCTTTGTAGAAATGTGAAGCCCTGCTTAAGAAGTATATGAATCCCCAACATAAGTATCCTCTCATAACTATCTCTGGTTCAGAGTGCAGGGCAGGAATTCAGAAGCAGCAGAAAAACTGACTTCACTTAATATCTTGCTGAGCCATGTTAAAGTCAGTGAGAAAAGGAAAATCATTAGTACTGATCCTGTTTTTATTTTAAAATTTGATTTTTATTACGAATTGCTTGCATTAACGTCATTTTTTAAATATTGCATTCATTTTGATTACTGACATTGTTTGGTGCCGCCTTAAATTTTGCTCTCAATGCAAGGGCCTCATGTGTCTCACCCTGTTCTTCTTCCTGAGCCTCCACTGTATTCTGGGTTGCACAGTGTAGGGTCCCTGAGCTCAAACCTAGGCTCTGCCTCTTACTAGCTGGGAAACAACTTACATGTGACCAAACCTCAGTGTGTCTCAGTTTTGTCATCTATAAAATGGAGATAATAACAGCACCATATTTTTCAGTTGTGAGGTTTAACTGAGTCCATACATGGAATGTGGTAGGAGAGCACCAAACACCTAGAAAGCACAGTTGTCAGTTATTATGAAGGCACCTAAATAAATATGAGCAATCATTGCTCTTTGGTCCACCCGTCCCACTATCGCAACAACCAAGACAAGCCAAAGCTTTGTCTTTGTATGTAAAGCAAAGCTTGCGCCTGAATATTTGGGAGTAACGCTGAATGGAAATATGGTCTACACCTGAAACAACTTAAATCACCCAACAGACACATGCATTCCTTGTGACTGCTTCCCACGCGGCTCTGCCCCTCAGTAAGAGCCATACTCAGCTTCCTGATATACACAGGCTCCCCTTTTCTCCCTTCACAAGGTATCCTTCTTGTCCTCTTGCCCCTGTGTTATCCAAATTCGTCTCCGTATTACACAGGACACTTTGATTTTCTCTAGCCCTTTCTTCAAAAATCAGTTTCAGGCCTGCGTTCATAGCCAAACTCACCGAGATTCACAGTAGAGAAAAGGAATTTCCATGTAACATGATCTAGGGAACTACAGTTATAAACCATCTAAGAGCATAAAATAATTGAGGAACAGAAGATATTTGATGTGGTTGGGGCCCAAAGATGTCATAGTGGAATTTCCCTTTGGGACATTTGGACATGTATTTGTGACACTGACAGTTTACAATTGAATTGGTATTTGGGCATATTATAAACTAATTTTGAACTCTCATTGAGGGTATATTAGAAAGTGTGATAGTGTGATAGTCTCACTTGTGAGAGTGAGGATTCTGGCGTAGCCCCTCCCTCATCCACCCTGTACCGATCCTCTGTTATTATACACCTGTGCATGGCTGTGTATCTTCTTGCCAGTGTGTTCTCCTTTGTCACTTCAGCACCTATCCTTGTGGAAGCAGGAAGTTATGAGACAGGAGCAGCAGGCAAAAGAAAGGAAAATAGTCACTATCGGGCAACCATGATAGACTATTTTCTTACTTCTGAACTGTAGGCACCATCAGGACAAGGACTGTGTCTCTCTTGGTCATTATTTTATCCATCCCAAATATATAGCACCAACCCTGGTTCAGAGTAGATATCCAAGAGACATTCTGTTGATTGATTATTGCTAGAGCAACCGATTAAAAGATGAGCAGAAACTAAAGATGGTATCTCATGAGTGTGAAGTCATATGAGTTTCTCCCTCTGCAGCCATCACAGGGAGGAGTAAGTACAAAGAACTATTTATAACTTTCCAAGAAGATTCATTCTTCTCCAGGTGACATAAGTTAGAAACACAACCAGCAGAGAAAACGTGAAGGTGAGAGTAACATACTAGCCAAGACCCAGAACACTTACATCCTGGAGTTGAACCACACAGTTGTAAGCATCGTGTCTATTTTTCCATTTGTCTGTCTGTCTAAATGTGTGTGTGTATATAGCCTCCTTTGTTCTAGGTAGAGTATCTGTCATCCATCAATACAGATTTACCAGATACCAACTAAGATAAACATTAAAAAATGGCGACTTACAGCTTTAAAGCATTTAACATTTGAAATGTCCATCAGTGTTCACTATTTTACATGCCCTTCTCAGGAGCTCTAAAGGAATTATAGGGCAAACATAATTATTACCATTTTGGAGTTGAGACAACAGAGGATTAAAGAAGTTAGATGACTTTCCCAGCTACCCAGCTATTAAATGACAGTGTACCCAGTGAGTTAAGTTTGGTCATTGTCATTTGCATTGTTTTATTTTTCCCCCTTTTTTTGTATATAGGTGAGGAAACTACAGGGCAAAGTTTTCATGACTTACCCATATGCATACAGGTCCAAGATGCACTAGCACAGTCAGAGGGCAAGTTTTTTCTTTCTAATGCTCATGCCGTCTTCTCTCTCCTCATTCCTTCCTCCCTGCTTCTATCCTGGTGGTGCACTCTGCCTAGAAAGACCTCCTTTCCCCAGCTGGTCTACCTTTAGGGTATAAATTAAACAACTCTCCAGAAAAAAAATGTTCCTTATTCTCTGAACCTCAACGAACATCCTTCCTGTGCCTGTTTTCTCTCCTTTGCATTGTTTCATGTTGCCTCGGCCTTTCAATCAGAAGCTCCCTGAGGGCAAGTGCAATATCTCGCCCATCTCTGCATGATGCAGAACAATTCTGAGACTTGTCAGGCATGTGGCAGGAGGAACTGGACATGAAGTAAGAGTATGTATGGCAGTGTATGCTGAAAATAGTAAACGACACTATGTAGGTCCAATTTGTGTATTTATTTCTACTTTATGCTTTTGCCTTTATTGAAATAGACTTACACAGTTCGTTTCTCATACGTTAGGTAGGTGTTTTAGTCCATTTTCACACTGCTGATAAAGACATACATGAGACGGTGATTTATTATCAAGAAAAAGAGGTTTAATGGACTAACAGTTCCACATAGCTGGGGAGGCCTCACAATCATGGCGGAAGGGCGAAAGGCACATGTTACGTGGTGACAGACAAGAGAAAATGAGAACCAAGAGAAAGGGGAAACCCTTTATAAAACCATCAGATCTCACGAGACTTATTCACTACCATGAGAACGGTATGGGGGAAACACTCCCATGATTCAATTATCTCCAACCAGGTCCCTCACACAATATGTGAGAATTATGGGAGCTACAATTCAAGATGAGATTTGGGTAGGGACACAGCCAAACCATATCAGTAGGAGAATTGTATTTTTGAGACTTCCAAGTTAATGGATGATGTACTTGAAGGATGCATTTTGTCACGTATTTAATTATTCACTTATTCATTCAGGAGAAGAGGTCTGAAAGCTAAGAGCTGTCCATATGCAGCACTCCCAGCAGCTGGGGGAATAAATCTCTTAGTCCCAAAGGGGACTAAGCACATCACAGTATAGTATCTACTATGGTCTTGGCATAATGTTTGGATTCTATCCCAAGGGCAATGGGGTCTCCACTGGAGTGAGAGTAGTGTCTGCAGTTTACCCTTCACTCCATGTAAGCTCCTGTTTCTGCTGAAGTCATTCTGCACCCTTAGTGCAGACCCAGGTTATCAGAAACCCCAATGATGGGAACCACCTGCTGTCTCTCTACCTCCACCGAGGCTTCCGCTCCTACCAGCAAAACCCCGGTAACAACATTCCCATTCCCCATCCCTCTCATACTAAGTCCTCCAGCCCCAGGAGGCCTGTGAAACCCCACTGAGTAAGCCCTCCCCGCACCCCTAGCAAAGCTCCCGACCTCCCACTCCAACCGTCCCTCAGGAGGCACATTCTTCTCTACTTAAGGGTCGAAATCATGCTAGAAAGTTTAAACATGACTCCCTGTATTCTCCCACAGCTTCAACACACCCAAGGCAAAAATCCTACATTCTGATCCAATGCTTTAATTTTTTTACATGAAAAATAGCCCTGACATGCTCAGCGGTTGAGGGTTGGGCAAGCTTCCAGAGTCAGCTGCCACGAGGCCCCCTTCGCTGTGGCTTCACTTCCAGCTATAGCAAAGGTCTGCCTCTGAAGCTTGAAACACAGGCTCCCAGGTGAGCGCTTCCTGCTGGCTTCCAGCATCTGCTTTTCATCTGCCTATAAGTAGGTTTCACGTTGCTGTTTATAGTTCTTGCTACAAGGACAGTTTCTGGGCAAGGAAGCAGAAGCCTGCGGTGTTTGGGAGAAGGCAGAAGCGTGATGATGGAAGAGGAAGAACAATAGTAACCGCTCACACTAGTGCAGCCCTTCCTAGTCTGCATCTCCAGTCTGGTGATGTGAACTAATAGCCTGGCCATAGGATTCACATTTTATTAAGGAGGTGGAAGTGAAGAATGTGCAGTTTCCTTAATGGTGCATAACAGTTAGCAATAGAGGAAGAATTATAATACACAAGGTGTATGAGTGTGTATATGTGTGTGTGTGACACAGAGAGAGAGACACTTTTAAGACCTCTTCAAAAATGTTAGTCCAGGCCGGGCGCGGTGGCTCACGCCTGTAATCCCAGCACTCCGGGAGGCGGATGTGGGAGGATCGCCTGAGGTCAGGAGTTCGAGACCAGCCTGGCCAAAATGGCGAAACCCCACCTCTACTAAAAATACAAAAGTTAGCTGGGCGTGGTGGTGCATGCCTGTAATCCCAGCTACTTGGGAAGCTAAGGCAGGAGAATCGCTTGAACTTGGGAGGCTAAGGTTGCAGTGCGCTGAGATCACGCCCCTGCACTCCAGCCTGGTGACAGAGCGAGACTCTGCCTCAAAAAAAAAAAAAAAATAGAGACCAAAAAAAATGTTAGTCCATTGTCCTCCTCCATGCAACAATGCCCCAAATAACCTCTTTGGCAGAGACTTCAGAAACAAGAAGTGTACTCATTGTCTTGAAAGTTAGATTGTAGTGTTATTGATTCAAATGACTGCAGATCAATGATCCATCATCAAACTGAAAATGAAAGATAGTGTGGTCTAGGGAAACAGAGCCCAGACATTAGAAATTGGGCACCCCTGAAGTTGAGTCTCAGTTATATTCCACTTTGTGTGTGTCATGGAAGAAATAATTTCACATTGCAATGCCTCCAGTGTTTCACCAATGTAGTAATTTCTTTCACGAGAGAATGTTTGTCAGGCACTCAGAGCAGCACCATCCAACAGCACTTTCGGTGATGATGGAAGTGTTCTAAATCTGCACTGTCCAATATGGTAGCCGTTTGCAACATGTGGCTACTGAGAACTTAAAATGCAACTAGTACAACTGACGAACCTAATTTTTATTCATTTTTAAATGTTTCATTAATTTTAATTTATATTTAAGTAGCCACATGAACGCATGGCTACCCTATTGGAGAGTAAATATCTAGAAACTGCTAATTCATGATCTTATTTGTTCTCCATGACTTTTATAAAGCCCAAAGTCTTTTCGTTTTATGGATGAGGAAACTGAGGCCCACAGGAAATCCCATTAGACTCTCATAGGGGTATCTCATGCCGTTAGTTGGTTCCCAAGATGAGAGCCATAGGCAGCCCCCTCTCACCCAGCCCAGCGGGATACATGCAAGTCCTAAAGCCAGTTGATCATTGCCTGAGCAGAGAAAGCGCTTTGCACAATGAGCCAAAGCCCCTGACAAAGCATTACTCATTGAGTCAGTGCGGAGGCATCCTGTCTAAACCATTTCTGTCACCAGCAGAAGAGACTGGCTGGGTGAAAGACTCAGAGCCATTCCGTCAGTTTCATGCAGCCTCCCTCAGCAGTGCAAGAAAGGGCCTGAAACTTGATGTTAGACTCTTTTTGTATTGGCCAGAAATGTCTCTAACTCGCCAGGTAAAGAATATTCTGAAACGCCCACTTCAGTACAATGATTTGAGGCCTTAAAAGATGTCTTCTGGAAGGCACCTATAGGAGCCGAAGTGTGTCCCATAAACATGCATATGCTGAAGCCCTAACCTCCAGCATCGCAGAACGTGACTGCGTTTGGAGACAGAGGTAACTAATTTCAGGTGAGACCATTAAGCTGGTCTCTAAGCCAATGTGACGGATATCCTGATGAAGAAATTTGGGCACAGATGTTCAGAGGGGACCATTAAAAACACAGAGATAAGACAGCCAGCTACAAGCCAAAGAGAATGGCCTCGGGAGAAACCTTGATCCCAGATTTCTGGCCTCCAGAATTGTAAGATAACAAATATCTGTTGTTTAAGCTACCCAGTCTGTGGTTCTCTCCTATGGTAAGTTCAAGCACACTAATACAGTATTTATTTGATAAATCTCTCCAAATGATTCTAGCAGGAAGCACAGGTGGGCAACTCCAGCTTTAATTCATCAAAGAGTGACAATCATAGTAACACCACTGTCAACAGCAACAACCACCACAAAAAAATGAAAGCATTACAGATTTTCACAATTAATATACCACTGTCACACACATTTTCAAGTTCACAGAGTCTATATTTAATAAAGCTGAATCACAAATACTAGTTCCTAGACTCCTCAATCCTGGGCAAATTCCATGTCATCATTTCATATGTCTGCTTTTCACCAAAGCCGTCTATGATTCAGGGTGACCACATTCCCCAATTTTCCTAAGACTGTTCATGTTCATGCTGTTTTCCCAGAGTAATTATTAATTATTAGTAGTACCCCCTTTCACTCTCAAAAGCATCTGGACATACACCATTTATTACACAGGCCTCCTACATGTAAGCTACATTTAATAGTGAGAGTTTTCCCAGGGTGGTTTCAAATCCTCACTAGAGTATAGTGGCTATGAATATGGTAAGGAAATGTTTCTCTGCAGTCGGTGTTCTCGCAGGCACCCTGAGGGTGCAGACACAGGCTGAATGTCAGGCCGTGGTGTAGAAAACATGGTACAGTTTGGGGCTACATTCAGGAGACCAGTGCCTTGGTTTGGACCTGCCACTGGCTTGCAGTGAGAGCATAGTTAAAATGAGAGAATTAAACTAGACGACCCTGTGCTCACTCCAGCTTCATTTTTCTGGTTAATTCAATAATCACCTAATGTGTTTCAGGGACCCTTTAAGAAAGTAGGCAACAAAAGAGGAATGATGGGCCGGGCGCGGTGGCTCGCGCCTGTAATCCCAGCGCTTTGGGAGGCTGAGGCAGGCAGATCACGAGCTCAGGAGATTGAGACCATCCTGGCTAACATGGTGAAACCCCGTCTCTACTAAAAATACAAAAAAAAAAAATTAGCCGGGCATGGTGGTGGGCGCCTGTAGTCCCAGCTACTCAGGAGGCTGAGGCAGGAGAATGGCGTGAACTCGGGACACGGAGCTTGCAGTGAGCCAAGGTCGTGCCACTGCACTCCAGCCTGGGTGACAGAGCGAGACTCCGTCTCAAAATAAAAAAAAAAAGGAATGATGGGCATGTTGCAGGAGCTGGGAGTCTTTTGGAGAGGTAGGACATATGTGTGATTCTAATGTTTTGCTCCAAAACATCTGAAGTATGTATTAGTTAATTTGTGACAGTAAGAAACAACCCTGGCAAAAAAAAAAAAAAAAAAAACTTTTTTTATTGTTGCTTACCACATAAAGGTCTATTTTTTGTTTTCACAAAGTTTTTTGCGAGTACAGCAATTCTCCAGGGCAGATATCTTCCAAGCAGTGATACAAAGGTTCCAATCTTGTAGCTTCCCCATCTGGAACAGGCATCTGAGGCTGGAGATAGAGAGCTGGGGGGTGGTGGGTACAATACACTCCCTTCTGCTCAAGCCCCATTGTCTGGAACTAGTTGCATGGCCTTCCCCGAGGCTGGGAAATGTGGAAAAGTACACGGGTCCTCAGTAAGCAATAAATGTCTTTTATGAGCAACCTCGCAGAATCCAGAGAATGATAGAATGTCTTTTATGAGCAACCTCGCAGAATCCAGAGAATGATAGAAACACGTTTATTTGCTCTTTCCATGCCCTTCTTAGCAGCCTCTGCAGTCTACCTGCAATGGGCACTTGGGAGGCCCTGCTCCACATTGCAACACCTGTGTGCATACAGCCATAGTGCCCAGCCCCTGGGGTTTCACCCTGGGGGAAATATTTCTCTCCTCAGAGTCACAAGTGTACTTGGAGTACAAAGAATGAGAGGGAGGCGGGTATTTACAGTACAGAGATATATTGGCATGATAGATGCTCTACTCTGAAGAACTGGGAAGACTTAAAAGACCTCCCCTACAAAAGCTTTGGTGGGAAGGACGAAGTGGGTGAGCAGTGATCAGACAGCACCTTTACCAGGTAACCTCCATCCTTCGAAATTCAGTTGCAATCAAGTGTTTCAACCTCACAGAAACAACGTCCTGCCTTCACACCCTATTTCCAGACATACCCCCAAGTGCATGGTACGAGAGCTGTCTCCATGCCTTGGTGTGCTGCTGTTCCTTCTGCTATGCCCTCCTCTCCTCCCCTCTGCCCAAGACCACTCAGGCCTCATGATTCATTTAGGTTCCATTTGCTTGAATGTTTTCCTAGGATTGCCGTAACAAATGGCCACAAACTGGGTGGCCTAAAACAACAGAAATGTATTTTCTCACAAATCTGGAGGCCAGAAGTCTGAAGTCAAGGTTGTGAGCAGGGCCATGTGCTCTCTCGTATCTTCCAGTGTTTGCTGGCCATCCTTGGCATTCCTCCCCTTGCAGCTGCATCACTCCAATCTCTGCCTCGATCGTTACATGGCCATCTTATCTCTCTGTGTCTTCACGTGTGTTCCCAGCTCTGTGTATGGTTCTCTCTGTGTCTGTTCTCCTCTTATAAACTTACAAGTCATATTGGATTAAAGACCCACCCTACTCCAAGATGAATGGAACTTACATCTTAATTACTTCTACAAAGATCCTATTTCCAAATAAATTCACATTCACAATACCAGAGGTTAGGACCCCCAACACATCTTTTTGGAAGATACCACTCAACCTTGGCAGTGCTTCAGAAGTCTACCCAGCTCCCCTCAAGCAGAATTATTCCCTCCACCTCTTGTCCTCATTAATCATAGACCATCTATTTTGAGTATAGTGTTTGTTCCATGGCAGGAGTTAATGGTTTGCACATCTCTCTTTCCCATTTTGTGAGAAAAGCAAATTGCAGAGAATGCATCTTATGTACCATCTGCATCTCTCTAGCAGCATTCCTCACGATGCCTGATGCTGTGCAGAGGAGCCTAGTCAAGAAGGAACATGGATTTTGGAGACAGGCATTCCTCTCAACCCTAAACCTGCCATCTCCTAGTCATGTAACTTTGAACAAGATATTTAACCTATAAGCTCTTTCACGTCTTCATCTTTGAGATGGAATAATAACCCAATCCAACCCATTTAATTCATGAGAGGAATGCATTAGCTTAGAAAACTGAAACAGTCTAGAACGTATCTAGATTCAGACAGCGCAAAATGCAAAGTTTTAAAGGACATCAGCAGGTACCTCTCTCTCGCTCCCTTCCATTTTTTTGCTGATACTCTGCAGCATCAGCTTTATTTTCAGACAGTTGCTTTCCACATCCAGCACAGATGGTGGACAGTATCTAAGTATATATCATTGGGAGAATATACTATCCCGAGGAGAGGAAAGGTCTCCTCTCTCTTGGCCAGAGCACATACTGTACAGCTAAATTCCGGCCAAGAGATTAGTGTCAGAGGTGGACAGGGTCGATCAGTCTCTGCCGTAGGAAATGGAGCAATCTGATTACCCAGGCAGGATCTCCTGACTCTTCACTGTCAGGAACCGCAGATCGTGTGACTGGAGCCCTACCAGTTGAGGAGGTTGCTGGTCACAACAAGGCAGTCAAAATGAGCAACATGTGTCTAATACAGAATGTCAGAAACTCAGGAAAAGAAGAAAGCTTCATAAACCTGTTGTAGCATCCCACTTCTCTCACTAAATTCTTGTCAAAATACTGAATGCCTAAATCGGTAAATTCAAATAGCACTTCACCAGTTAGTAAAAATGTCATCCATCTAGAAACCAGGTTAGAAGATGCGTCATAAGATTCTTCTCTCTTTTGAAAGGGGAAATAGCCAAAGGGCTGTTATAATGGGAAAAGCCCTAGGCCTGGAATCAGGAGGGCAGGATGCCCACCTGTTCTTCAACGAAGGAGCCGTTCAAGGAGGAGAGGCCTTTCCTCCCTCTGGGCCTCAGTTTCTGCCCAGAAGTCCCAGTCCCAGTCCAACGGCTCATTTTACCAAAGATTTTTTTCCAGTAGTGATATTCTCAGATCCTTCCTCATCTCTAATGACTTTTACTAATATGAATGAACCTGAAGGGAAAAGTCAAATTGTTCTCCAGGAGGTTTGCATAGGAAGGAAGCAAAAAAGCTTCAGAAGGCTGAGCAGTGACAGGTATTTCAAAAAACCAAAGTTAGACTGGGAAAGCTGGAAACACAGAGGTGCCGCTGAGGAGCAGTAGGGCAACTGAAAGTACTTACAGTAATTAGCACTGAAAATTCACCATCTTTTGGAGCACAGCGTAAGTCCAGTAGGCAGAATCCAGGCTGCTGGGTTCTTTGCTCTTCCTTAGATCAAATGTGGAGAGGTAGAAAGCATGAAGCTTGAGTTGCAAGGGAAATGACAGGCAAATGAAGTGAAGAGAACTAATTAACTTCAGCCTCATTCCCCAGATTACAAAGGACCGAGCACACACAGCAAGCTGGATGGGAAGCTGGGAAACAGTGGGGTCTCTAGGCCCGCCCACTGACTCGGTGCTAGTGTGGGGGATACCTCCCAAAATGACCACCCAGGCATCTCCTTTTATATTCAAAGCTTCCTTTGGAAAAAGGCCACTTTTTCAGGGCAAATATTTAACCTTCCTCCCGTAGCCTCTATTCTGTGCCCCTTCTCATGGGCCTTACTAATGACCCTAATGGCCTCTGTTTCTCTTCTCTGAGCTCTGGCACCTTAAAAATGCAAGTATTGTCCAAGGGGAGTGACTTCCACAGGATGACGAAGGGAAGGGCTCAGGGTGAGCCCACCAGTCTGCACCCAGCTCTACCTGTGTGATCTTATACAGGGGAATTAACTGTGCTGAATTGCATTTTCCTTGTCTATAAAATGGGAGCTCTAATTCTGACCTCACCAGTTGGCCTAAGTATTAATGGGAACTCAGTGCATAGCTATTATCATTATGTAACTGAGCACCCAACATTGTTTAACCTTTTCCACTACAACCAACCTCAAAGGGCTGATACAGGGAACAATGAAATATTGTATGTGAAAGTGCATAACAATATCTACCACTGATTATGGCAATAGTATGATTGCCAATTCTATTACCATTGTGAGCGATGGATTCTGTCTGTTTCTGTGTACACAACCCAATTACATTCCTACTGTTCGATATGGTATGGTGCAGTGATAAATGAGTGAAGTACAAGGATGACAGAATTTCTGCTCTTTGAAGACCTTGCAGATAGACACTACGAGTGT
>NW_012103332.1:2120043-2142847 GCF_000951045.1 Mandrillus leucophaeus | reverse complement strand
AGGGAAGGGCTCAGGGTGAGCCCACCAGTCTGCACCCAGCTCTACCTGTGTGATCTTATACAGGGGAATTAACTGTGCTGAATTGCATTTTCCTTTCTATAAAATGGGAGCTGTAATTCTGACCTCACCAGTTGGCCTAAGTATTAATGGGAACTCAGTGCATAGCTATTATCATTATGTAACTGAGCACCCAGCATTGTTTAACCTTTTCCACTACAACCAACCTCAAAGGGCTGATACAGGGAACAATGAAATAGTGTATGTGAAAGTGCATAACAATATCTACCACTGATTATGGCAATAGTATGATTGCCAATTCTATTACCATTGTGAGTGATGGATTCTGTCTGTTTCTGTGTACACAACCCAATTACAGTCCTACTGTTTGGTATGGTATGGTGCAGTGATAAATGAGTGAAGTACAAGGATGACAGAATTTCTGCTCTTTGAAGACCTTGCAGATAGACACTATGAGTGTTGTTTCTAGGTTCAGATGTTCCTGCATTAGGCACGGGTCTCTGTCAAATAGATTATCTTGTTTTCTTCACCTGCAAACCGTGATCACAATCAAATTCACCATATAGGGAATGAGAATCAAATGAGAGAATGTAGAGGAAGTGTTAATCTATCATCTGGCACAGAGTAAGTGCTCAATAAATGTGTCCTTGCATCAGATACTCTGGGAAAGCTGCAGCCCATCAGTCGCAACAAAGCTGATGATGATGGAAACACATGCACAAATAATAATGCTCTCGACTTGAGAGAATGCACATTCTCTAAACTTAAAAATGTTTAGCTTTGATTCTATAAGGGAAAGGAATTTCCAGATTTAAAATTCTTCCAGGCCAGGTGTAGTGGCTCATGCCTATAATCCCAGCACTTTGGGAGGCCAAGGCGTGCAGATTACCTGAGGTCAATAGTTCGAGACCAGCCTGACCAACCTGGCAAAATCCCATCTCCACTAAAAATACAAAAATTAGCCAACTGTGGTAGCACATGCCTGTAATCCCAGATACTCAGGGTGTTGAGACAGGAGAATCACTTGAACCCAGGAGGCAGAGGTTGCAGTGAGCCAAGATCATACCGCTGAACTCCAGCCTGGTTGACAGAGTGAGACTCTGTCTCAAAATAAAATAAAATGCTTCTGTTATGAGTTATTTCGCAGCCTCATCTGCTTATTTGGGCCTAAGTTTGAGGTATTTTTAAATAGGATTTAGTTCCTAATACATGATGAACGCAAAAGTAGTGGAAGCATTGGAAGTTGTGCAAATGAAAATTGAGAAATTTTCTGTGAAAACTGAATAAAAATGACAAAGGTAACATGAGTGTGTGGCAGGATCTTTTCAATAGTAAGAACATTCTTGAAGACAAAGAGTAAGTCTGTTGTGTTTAAAAAGGGGGGCAATGTGCACCAATGGCATTTAGCAAGAGATGAGCAAAAGTGAATGTCAGGCACTCGGCTAGACCTAGAGGTACAGTGATGCACAAAAAAAGACGACCCTGCCCTGTGGCATCGCAACGTAGTACAGGAAACAAATATTCCACAAATAGTCACACAAAGGCTGTAGATGCTAAATGAAAGTTGTATAGTCTGATACGTGCGGGACACTGTGCATGTTGCCTGGGCAGAATTAGAAGCCCTCCCCCTCTCCTGATGTATTCCTGTCGAATTCCTGCTAAGCGCTAATGACATCGTCTTCACATTTTGTGGGCTTGGGGATAGTAAAAGATGATGGTGGACACGGCAGAGGTCAGATGGAGAGAGGTGGAAAGACCCAAGACAGTTTGGAGGGAAAATCTCCAGGATTGGTTATGAACTGGTCTGGAGGCGTGAGACGGTCAAGGACGAGGCCTGGACACTCATACTGTACAACTGGGGGAAAGAAGTTGCCATTCACTGAATCAAGGAAGTCTGGGAAGATGGAGTTTTGAATATTAAGACTAACGTTTTGGATATTTTAATTTTTACGTGCTTGTCAGGCATCCAATTAGAGATAGCAGGTGAACACCCTAGACAAAGGCTATTCATGCCTTCAGCCACCATGTTATGCTGCAACTCAATCTGTAAATCAGGTAACGTGCGCCTTGAGCCTTCTATTTCAGAAACAAGGGTAGGTGTTTAAATAAAAAGACCTCAGAAAAAGACACATTTGAATCCTTACCCCGTTGTCTAATAGCTGTGCGGCATCTGAAGGACAATTGAGAAAATCCTTTTGCCTGTGTGAGCTTCACTAAAAATTAAAGCTAACTCCTATGTCACAGAGTTGCTTTGAGACTAAAAGAACATTTTCTAGTTGGTAGACACCAAAATTGAAACATTTCCCCTTTCACTTGTTCATTTCCCTTTCTCTCCTCTATATCTCGGTTACTTCGTAATGAGGCTAAAGTGAATTAATATTAGACATGGAATCGAAGATTACTGAAATTATTCTGTGATATTTAAAATTATTTGCTTTAACCCTAGTTCCTGACCATTGCATATACATGTCTAGATTGACTGATCGATCAATTGCCTATCCACCAAGGGTCCCCATCTTATTTTCACACAACGCAAAGATCTGAAAAACTTACAGCTGCCTGTAATTGTGATATTTCCTTCCCTGTCATTTCATTTCTTTCTTTCTTGGTCTGAGCATCTGGGGTAAAGGCAATATTCCCTCTCCCACCTGTCTCTGGTTTCTAGACTTCTACTTACCGAGTGCCACCCATCCTAGAACAGAACATCATTAAATGACTTCCCACATAAAGCAGCTGGAGTACTCAGCCTTTATGAGAGAGGACACATGCTTAGACACATGAACGTGCTTTTCAACCAATATGCTCCGGGTGGCAGTCACTCAGACTCTGCTTAGAACCTGTAGAGCTCTTCGGGGCTGACCTCACCATATTTACCCAAAGACTGCTAGACCTCGAGAGGAGCAAGAGACACACAGAAGGCCGAAAGAGAAGCTTTCTTTAAGCTATGAGAGTGGATCCAGAAATGCTGATTCCATAAAGCAGCACTGGCATTTGGTACCATTGATCTGTGGCAAAAAGTCAGGGAATCTCTTCCCTTTGTGTTTCTCCTTCATACAACCTGTAAATAATATCAGTACAGCCCTTCCTTCTTTCTCCATCCATTTATTCATTCAGCAAATATGCCTGGAGATTAATGGCTTGATGTAATGAGAGAAACACCCTCAATCCTGCGTACCTGCTGTAAGCAGATAGGCATCACAACACCTATAGGGCAGTGGTGCCTAGCACAGTGACCAGGCTGTGGTAATGGCTTATTGTTATAATTGCTAAAGAGATGTACAAATTGATGAATAAATGAAAAGATGGACTAAAAATAGGTGAATGAATGAATGAGAAAGAAGGATGCTCAGATGGTGTAGATAGGAAATGGGAAAGAGGTGGACTTGGAGAAAGGTATATAAGCCTTCCCTCCCCCTCTATAGTGCTACAATTAATTTTCTCGGCTCTTCCCCTCCTAGAATTCACAGCCTGTTTGGAGAGATAGTGGCTCCATAATTTCTGAATCCACAACACATAGCCCAGAACTCGGTGTAGACTGAGCATAAAGAGTGGAAACGACTCTGAGCTTCTGGCTCATCAGGCACAAGTTGGAATCCTGGCTCTGCCTGTGAGAGCCTGGGCCAGTCCTTCGAGCTTGAGGAATCTCCATTTTCTTCCATGAGGAGGGTGATGAAAGCTTATCTTGCAGAATGGTCACAGAGTCCAGTGGGTACAAATGTGTGTCATAGTAACTTGCCAATCATCATGTAGGCATGATGTTCAAAGAAATTAGCAGACTCAGGAATAAACAAACAGACAACAAGCCAGATTCCATTCCAATCTACAATATTTCATCAGTGTCCACAAGACTGAGGAATCTTTGCAGACAATAATCCAATTTTCTGGCCAAGAGGAGCATAGTGAGGCTATTCTCTGTTTTATCCCTTTATTATTCTTAGTCTTGCAGGTATTCCTTGCTCCCCAGTCCTCAGAGGTTTTGGACTACCGTGATCCCCAAACACCAGGCATGACTTGGGATTGCCTGGCAGCATCAGAAGTCCTGGGTGAGGACTGAGGAGAGAGAAGAAATTTTCATTTTCAAAGATGTATAGGATATTTTTGAAGCCTTGAAAAAATAAATTTGCAGAGGTTCTAATTTTGGAAACCTTGAGAGAGACTGTGGCTGTTTATAACAGAATTTCCCAGTGATTAGCCAGCACAGTGGGTAGCTACTGATATGCTTACCTTCACACTGCTTTCCCCCCGAACTTCACACTGCCTTCCCCCTGAACTCTACAGTTTCCAAGACGTTGTCTTGAAAACTAGTTGGGCTTGAGAGACATTGGCCTGGGTTCAGGGCTGACCTCACCATGTGGTCTCTTCATGAGTAAATGTGCAGTCTCCCCAAGGTTTGCTGAAACACTCAACCTTGTGCTGAGGTTTTCTTGATGTGGGCGTCCCCTCGCAGATGCCTGGTGGGTGTTAGCACCTCCTCGCTCTGCCCCAGCTGTGCCCACTTCCGATCCCTAAGACATGTAAATATCAGGGTGTCTCATCTGTGAACACCCCATGGCCTTGACTCTCAGGCTGCCAGCACATCTTGGGAAAGGGAGCCTGCCCTCCCTCTCTTCCTGGAAGCTCAGACCAGGTCAGTGCCAAGAATAGCCACTACTTGTTGAAGAAGGACCTTCACACAGCCTGTGAGGGTGGCAGGCATAGGTGTAAAGGAAAAATTTCTCCTTCATCCTCTGAAGTTTCACTGATAAATCAACTCATGAAAGGCAGATAAATTGGAGAAAACACATGCAAATTTATCTGACCATAGTTTGAGGTGACACGGGAGCCCTCAGAATGGAGACCCAACCCCTACATGGGGCACAGAAGCTTATAAACCATCTTGAGGTTACAGAAAGAATGGGGGCATGGGAGCTGGTCATACAGGTCATGGGAGGGGAAAGAAGAGGACTTCTGTTGAGGAACAGTAAATGGTTACTAGGGAGAATTTAATAGGCTTAAAGAACAGGCAATTATCTGGGACAAGCTCTGTTGGGTCTGTACAGCAGACGATGGTTTGTGACAGAAGTCTGTCCAGGTGTGTTGACAGATCGTAGCCTTCCTTCCTGCAATATGGGTTCAGTTCACGAAAACTCAGAGAAAGGGCAGGAGATGATTGTTTTCTTCGTTGGTAGGTCTGGACTTGAGGCAAACAGAGAACTTCAGAAAATCCTACGCTTTGAGAGAGACGGTAAGATGTGGGGAGGCCTGAAAGAGCTTAAAGCTCCTGTTTCAGTTTGGCATGTACAAAGCATCATATTTTGGGGTATCAGTTTCTGAGCCCCAACACAGGCATCGCAGTCTTTACTGAAGAAGGAGGAGCAGAGGCTACTGTGCACAGTTCGTCCCAGGGAATGAGAAGTTTAGCCCATCTCTGCCTCCAAGGCCCCTCAGCCCGTCCAACTTTCATCTTCTGCTCTATTCTCAATGTGCTGGGCCACATTCTAGGTGCTGTCATAGCCTGGAGGGCAAAGGAGAAACAGACTCTGCCTTTGACAAAGTTAACATCAATACAGACCAAAAAAGTAACTAATCTCATAAATGAATATTTGCAAACTACTATGAGTTGATTTCATCTGAGTTTTGAATATAGCCTTGAGTTGAAATCTGAAGGACAATTAGGAAATTCAGCAAAGAGTGAAAAAAAACAAGCCTCAACTAAGAGAACCACATGGAGAGAGACCTTGAATATGAAGGGAGAATGGCCCTTTTAAGGAAATGAAAGGCCAGTGAGGGAGCTTGTGTGAGGGAGAAACATCGAGATAAGCCTTCAAAGATTATTCAAGACCAAACCATGTAGGTCCACAGGGCCACTGTCCCAAGAGCAAGAAGCTGTTACAAGTTTTTAGGCATGAGAGTAATACAAACAGATACACATTTTGAAAAGCTTCCATAGTCTGCTTTCTGGAAACGGATTGGAGGAGGCCAAGAGGGTTACATGGGGTGCCAGTTAAAAGGCTGTTATCCAAGTGAGAGGTGGCGGTCTCACGTTCTGCTGACCCTCGTGTCCACGTCAGTCTCTCTAGCAGCAAAATCTGAGACCTGGATTCTGGTGCAAGTGGATTATGGGGGGACTGCTTGCAGCAGAACCCTGTGGGGGAGAGAAAGAGACAGAAGGGGGAGGAAGCATTATGGGGAAGGCTGACCTAAACCTGATTTCTCAGTGAGTTCTGGAGCTGAGCTATATCAGACTCTGTGCAACCCAGAGGTGAGGGGCTCAGGCAGTCCGTAGCCCAGGATGCCTGTGGGAGTGGGGAATTAACCTCTCAAACATCACCAAGCCCTGTGCCTTCTGTCAGTCAAAGGCAATCCTCCCAAAAAGGATGAAAACAGGAGTAGTTAGCAATCACCCTGCAGCAGCAGCAGGAGGAGACAGAGTCTCTGCCTCTCTGACCTTGTCCCTCTGTCCCTCTCTGTGTCCATCGCTCTCTGTCTCTCTCTCCCTGGCCCTGACAGTATCCACTACAGCTCCAATCATGGTTCCAAGTGACAATGTTGTTTGGATCAATGAATCAGACCCAACGTAGTACTCTATGTTATTAAGTAGAAGCCAAAGCTGATGATATTAAATAAGTAACCATGCAGAAGCTTATGTGGCTAATGACTTTTTGAAGGTATTATTTCCTCCAAAAGCCAGAACAGAGGGAGAAAAGTGCAAGTTTGGGAGGGCCAATTCTCATTTTGTTCAGGCTCTGAGGTCTTGGTGCAGGGCCAGGCTTTGAGGTGTGTGGGATATGCTTCCTATTCTGCATAAAGCTGGCAATTGTGTTCCAACACCTGGGACTGGGACACCTTCCAGCTCCACAGTCCTGTGGCTAGTCCTGGCCCTTAGGGAGGTGTCTGTAAAACTAACAGTTTTCATCAAGTAAAAGGAGCCCATTCTCTGTGGATATCAAGTTTCCTGCCAACAGCTTCAAAGAAAAAGGAAAATTTAAGTCTTTTGGAAAGACTTAAAGGGGAAGCTGCCCTGGACACCCCTTTGACCTCTGGCTGATGTAGTAAAGTGCTTGGGTGAAGTTTACAGAGCCTGGCTCTATCATGACAACCAGATTCTAGAGCTAGTCTATGGATGAAATGTGGCACAAAATCTCTCCCTGTTTTACAGGAGAAGAAACTGAGGCACGGAGAGGTTGAGCAGCCTGCTCAAAGAACACAAGGGTAGTGAGAGGCAGAACCAGGAGTAAAGTGTAAAGTATGTGGCATCACACTCCACATCAGACATGAAACCACACGTCCACAACTGTGAATTGGGGAAATTGTTAAAACACATTATAACAGTGACATTACAAACTGTAATGCAGTCATGAAATATGATTTCATGGAGACACATCTCATATTCATATATCATAATGCATATATTTTACCAAAAAATTATTATTTACATATATGTGTGCCATAAACCAGAATAGATCAATGTTTGTATTATACGATTTTTATTTTCCTGTTTTTTTCTTATACTTTTCTCAATTTTCTCCAAGTGTTAATTTTGTGATAAAAATATTCTATAAATATAAACTTAAAAACTAAATTTCAAAAAAGAAAGGAAAGGGGAAAGTGAGCAGGGAGAAGATGACTTTCTCCAGTTGTCTTACAGGAAAGAAAGAATTTGGTGTGAATAAATGACATTCAAGAGAATCAGAGGAAAGGCAGATGGGTTGATGTCGGTCAACAAAATAAAAAGAAACAAGAGGAGAGCACGAATGAGAAACAGAAAAGGGAGACAGCAACTGTCTGTCTAAAATCCAGGCAACCTGGAGATAAAAACTGGTCAGATCGTTGCCCTCAGAGCAAACCTCACTTCAGAGATGCAGCAATGGGATGCAGGGTTCTGAAACCACTTCCTCAACTCTGCGGGGACTGAGGCAGAGCTGTACTGGGCAGGCGGACACTGCACAGTAGACAAGGCATGAGCCCCAGCCAGGGAGACCTGGGTTTGAAGTCAGCACCACCCTCAACCAGTCAAAGTGCACAAGTGAAGGATGTCCCCCAAGATTCAGCCTCTGCAGCTGAAAGGTGGGAATCATTTCCACACACAAATGCTTCTGTGAAGGTTCAATTTAAAAAACAGTTGAAATGAATGTGCCCAGTACAGAGAAGGTCATAATACATTGGCTTCCTTCTGTAGTCTAGAGAATTCCTTCCCTGTATGAGAACCCTCAGCCTGGAGCTGCATTGGCCTCAGATGCATCAGTAGGAGTTTGATTGGTAACGGACCTGGTTTCTGCTTTCTGACTCTCTGTCTCTCCCTGTCTATCTCTGCCTCTGTCTCTGTCTCTCTGTCTCTCTGTGTCTCTCTCTGTTGCTCTGTCTCTGTCTTTCCGTCTCTGTCTCTGTCCCTCTCTGTCTCTCTTTATTTCCTGCTGTCTCTGTGTCTCTGCCTTTCCCTGTCTATCTCTGCCTGTCTTGTCTCCGTCACTCTGTCTCTCTGTCTTTCTGACCCTGTCTCTCTTTCTCTGTGTTTTAGTCTCTGTCTCTGCCTCTGCCTCTCTCTATCTCTGTGTCTCTCTGTCTTTCTGACTCTGTCTGTCTGTCTCTCTCGCCGTGTCTCTCTGTCTCTCTCTCCCTCTCACACATAAGCACATGCACCCGCACATGCCTGTAGTACAATAACCATCTGGCACTCTTCATTTCCAGAGTCTATTGATGATGTCACTGGGTCTAAGGGGACCAGTCCACTGGAAAGGGAGTAGCCCAGAAGGGCCAAGCTCAGGGCAGAGGCAGCGAGAAAAGCAAACACAAATTGTTGAAATAACCTCTCTGTGGTATCAGCCTGTCATGTTTGCCCCCTTTCTCTCCCTTTGTACACCGAACACCTCCCTCTGCAGAGTGGAGGACAGCTCTGCTTCAATTACATCGGTTAATGCTTCCCTGTCACAGCAATGCTCAAATCTTGCCAGCCATCCCTAGGGTCTGGTGGATTGGTCTGTTAAAATCCTGCCTGGCTTTATAGCACCATGGGCAAGAGATCTTCCTATCAAAGGCATCTCTGAGCTAATGCTACTGTGATCTTGGCGTGCCTGCAGCTTTGGGCATGAAAGATGGGTTCACATTCACAATACCATGATGGTTATTATTCTACTGCCCAGTAAAACTATATAATTTGTCCTTGAAAACTACCAAGAAAGACATCCCAGACTCTTGTCTTACAGGAATTGAGAAAACGTTAAGTCCAACCTGAGTTTCCACCCATAAGTGTAGAGATGTTGGGCCGGTCATCTCCCTCTGTAAGTCTATTTCTCACAGTCATAACACAAAAAGTTTGGACAGAATCACCATTTCCCAAGGTGTGTTCCTCCAAATGCTAGTCATCAAGATTCTGCAAAAGAATAAAATGAGTTGTTTCATAACCAAATACTATGGGAAGCAGCTCAAACTCTCTTGAGTTTCATGATGCTTGTTGGCGTATTAAAGATCCTGAGAAGTCCTGCAGGAAGTATGCCTGTGGTATTTGCTATCAAATAAGTTAAAAAAAAAAAAAAAAAAAAAAAAAAAAAAAAAAAAAAACTGGCCAGGTGCGGTGGCTCACGCCTGTAATCCCAGCACTTTGGGAGGCCGAGGCAGGTAGATCACAAGGTCAGGAGATCGAGATCATCCTGGTTAACACGGTGAAACCCCATCTCTATTAAAAATATAAAAAATTAGCCAGGCATGGTGGCAGGCGCCTGTAGTCACAGCTACTCGGGAGGCTGAGGCAGGAGAATGGCGTGAACCCGGGAGGCGGAGCTTGCAGTGAGCTGAGATCACACCACTGCAGCCCAGCCTGGGTGACAGAGCGAGCGAGAGTCCATCTCAAAAAAAAAAAAACTACTGGACACTAATCTTTGTGGAATATCTACTGTTTAATATGGCTTGAGGTTATCTTGTTTATCTTTATGGAATATCTACTGTTTAACATGATTTGAGGTGAGGGTTCAGCAAAGCACACTAGTGCTTACCTGTTCCAGCATCTGCATTCTTCCAGCTGACACGCTCTGGATTGTTTAGATTGTGTAAACCTAAACCACTCAGGCTATTTGCTTTTGCATCTAAAGATGGGGAAACTAAAAAGTGTTCTTTTCAGAAAATTCTAGGTTGTTGCAATGACTGGGACACCATCATTTCACAGGAATGTATGTTTTAGATACATCTCAACGTTTTGCATTAAACACGTACCTTGCTACATGTAACATTTAATGTGTTTTCTTCCTTTCCTCACTTGTCTACACTTGTTATCTTCCTTCAATCATGCACATTTCTTACCCTTTAAGAGAAGACATCACTGTCCTGACTCGGAGTTCCATGGAAGGTTTTCTAGCATTGGCTTCTCCTTCTGTAGCGACTGTATTTTTCATTATCTGAGCACTTTTCACACTGAACTGAAATTGCTTATTTGCCTATTTCCCTTCTAAGTGAGGAATTCCTACAGGTCAGGACACAAACTTTTAAGCATTTTATCACCTGTACAGTTAACACTTAATATGTAAAACTTACTTTAGATATTGTTTATATATCTCATTCATTTAAATATTATGTCAAGCACCATCTTATTTAATCCTCTCAATTATCCAATGAAGTAGAAGTTGGCCCTTCACCTGATTTATTGATGAGGAATTGGAAACTTAGTAACATGTACTGGCATTCCCTAAGCTTTAGAGGCTACATAACTGCAAGGTTAGGGGCTGAAATTTGAACCCAGACACAGTCAGATTCCAGAACTCTTACTCTGGCCACCATATTATATTACCCAGAGGAACTGAGGAGATGCTCAACAAAAATTTGTTGAAAGAGAAATGTATGAGACTTTATTAAAAGAGCATCCTATAAGACGGCTGCTTCTCTGATTTTACATACTCTAAATCTTGGAGTGAATGGTCCATGAATCCTCTCCAACCCAGGTATCCATCTCGAAAAACCTAGAGAGGGATTTGTTAAGTCAGGAGTTCATGAAGCTGATCAATGACTTAACTAAGTAATGAGAGACTCATTTTCTGGAATGAGAACTGTAGGTAATGCAGATTTTTAATTAATATATAACAGCTTTATTGAGGTATAATTTACTGCTATGGACTGAATATTAGTATTTCTCCCAAATTGACATATCGAAGCCCTAGTTAATCCCCAATGCAATAGTATTTAGGGGTGGGGCCTTTGGGACATAAATGCGGTCATGGGGATGAGGTCGTGGGGATGAAACCTCTATGAAGAAATCAGTGCCCTTGTAAGGGATGAAGGGACCAGAGCTCCCTCTCTCCACCAAGTGAGGACACAGTAAGGAAGCAGTGTTTGTAAGCCAGGAAGGGAGCCCTCGTCAAGAACTTGACCATGGCCGGGCGCGGTGGCTCAAGCCTGTAATCCCAGCACTTTGGGAGGCCGAGACGGGCGGATCACGAGGTCAGGAGATCGAGACCATCCTGGCCGACACGGTGAAACCCCGTCTCTACTAAAAAATACAGAAAACTAGCCAGGCGAGGTGGCGGGCGCCTGTAGTCCCAGCTACTCGGGAGGCTGAGGCAGGAGAATGGCGTGAACCCGGGAGGCGGAGCTTGCAGTGAGCTGAGATCCGGCCACTGCACTCCAGCCTGGGCGGCAGAGCGAGACTCCGTCTCAAAAAAAAAAAAAAAAAAAAAAAGAACTTGACCATGCTGGCACCCTGATCTTGGACTTCCAGCCACCAGAACTGTGAGAAATAAATGTTTATTATTCAAACCACCAAGTCCATGCTATTCGGTTATAGCAGCCCAAGCTGACTGAGACATTTTCATAATAAAAATCATTGTTATATACTCAAAATGGGCGAATTTCATAGTATAAATTTTGTATGCATTTGTACCGCTGTTCCTTCAACCAAACCATGACAAGTTTTAATACAAAAATTATGTTCTTTCTTGACAAAGAACGGGTGAAAACCTCCAGATGGTGTGGGTGCCCCCTTTCTGTCCTATACTGTTTCAACCAAGGTTGGGCAAAGACCTTCTTTCCTTGGTCAGGGCCCTCATGCCTGTATTGCAGTTAGCCATGAGTTGTTGTAGCCTGCCACATCCCCTCATGAATTGTAAGCTCTCGAAGGAAAATGACATTTCTTTTACATTTTTAAATGAACCCAAGAATAAACAAAGTGGCATACTTGTCTGGAGAAAACATAAGGCTTGAAATCAGGTGACCCAAGTTTGCCTCCCAGCGTCCTTCCTTTAAAACTATATGACCATAAGCCTCAATTTCCCCATCAATATAATGGGAATAATACCATTATAACCCCGGGTTCCAGGCTGACTATGCCCCCAACAATCCATATGGTATTTACCAAATAAAGGGATACAGAGGGCAAAGACTTTTAAATATTTTCTACTCCTTGAAATCTTTGATGCCTGAATTTTAAGAACTCAAATTTCCAAACAAAAACTTTTTTCTTAGTCTCTAAGCAGCCATTGTTCCCAAACCACTTGCTTTTATGACCTAGACTGCAAATAACAAGTCCTATTTTGCTCAGATGAAAGAGTGATTTGAGAACCATTTAACGGTGTACACTTCCTCAGCATCGCAATCACAGAAATACCTGGGCTAAATGGCGCGGTGCTGATCCACTGTGAAAATTTGTAGAGTGTTCAATTACCCTTAGAATTGTTCATCTCTTACCTGTGGAGCCCCAGAGTCTAATCACAGGACAATAGGCTGCAGCTGGAACATTTTTCACAGCACACAAAGAAAGTTCACAGAGAAGCCACAGGCCCCAGACCCCACCTGGAAAGTGAATTGTCCTGCATTTTACAGCACATGCATCATCCCTTTCTTCACAGTGTGTTCCTAATGTCCTCCTGGAGGGACAGAATAATAAATAATAACGATAAATCTGACATTGGCTTAGCAAATCTAAGGACAGAATTAATTCAAGGGCTACAGATTCCAGTGACTAGCATTTGTGGATCTTAACTGGATCTGAATGGATTCAGACATATGTCACATTTCTGGCCCCAAGTCTATTGAAGATTCTGCTCTTGACTCAAAGGACACTCACTGGACCCCAAAATGGAAAGGCCTCCAATGACACTTAGTTTTCTTGGATTGAATGATAGACTTCTTCATTTATTCCTTATTCCACAAACAGGTAATACTTGTCAACTATCTTCCAGCGACTCTGCTTGGGGCTGCAATTAGAAAACAGACAAAATACAATCCCCTCCCTCAAGAATCCCCCTGTCCGAGGTGTCCTGTTACCGTTCTGCCCTCTGCAGGAAGACGCTTGTATCGCGTTTCAAGGACATACTGTGGGAAACGGCCTGGGCTTAGAGCCAAATGGAAGAGTCTGGCCTGCAGCAGCCACTTACCCCTTGGTGGCTGAGGTACTGAGGTAGGGTTTTTTGGTTTTTTGTTGTTTTGTGTTTGAGTCGGAGTCTCGCTCTGTCGCCCAGGCTGGAGTGCAGTGGTGCGATCTCGGTTCACTGCAAGCTCCGCCTCCCGGGTTCACGCCATTCTCCTGCCTCAGCCTCCCGAGCAGCTGGGACTACAGGTGCCTCACACCACGCCCGGCTTTTTTTTTTTTTTTTTTTTTTTAATTTTTAGTAGAGACGGGGTTTCACCGTGTTAGCCAGGATGGTCTCGATCTCCTGACCTCGTGATCCGCCCGCCTCAGCCTCCCAAAGTGCTGGGATTACAGGCATGAGCCACCGTGCCCGGTCTCAGGTAGGGTTTTTACCCTCCTTAGCCTCAGGTTCTTCAACTGTAAAATGGCAGGCAAGCAAGCCAGCAGTTACAGCACTGTACTGTCAATATTATAAGAGAAATAAGCACAGAGCACCAGGAGAATTAGGAGCCATGGAACAGGTGCAGGCAGGCACCACACGCTAAAGAAGGCAGAACTGGGTGTCAGTTTTGAGAGCAGAGTAAGAGCAAACTGACTCTAGAAGTGTGGGGGAGCCCTGCAGCCTAGGCATGAGAAACCTTCTGGATATGAGATGCTGCGTGCTCTGGGAGGAATTAATGGCACCTTTAGAGAAAAATGCAAGGGGATGGGAAAGCTTGATTAGAGGGAGCTCTAACAAACTGAGTGGCTCAGATAAAATCAGTGACAATTGTTTGACAGTTAAGTCAGTGCCTGAGTGAGGTGACTTTAGGATAAGTGGGTTTCTGGCGTTGATGTTGACATGGATACTCTAGGTGACAAAACCTCGCTGAAAAGGACAAAGCAATGGGTTCCAAATGAAGCAACAGTCTCCTAGTAAAATAGCGCATCTCAGGAACGAAGTTAGTACCGATCGTGTGACTGGAGTGTACAGCTTCCCGTTTCCAGATTCAAATCCTTCATTTTCACAATGAGGAGTTGTGAGTGCTTAGGCTCTGAGGAAAGGGAGGAGGATGTGTCTAAGAGGAGACAATGCTCAGTTCTCTCCCTTTTTCTTAATGCACAGAATTTCTCACTTGGCCGTGAAGAGCAGAGAAAGGAAGGGACTGTCCAGGCTACAGATTTCTCACATTCTTGTGTGAAAAGAAAACACGGGCTGGTGATCGAGGCTCCCTCTTTCTGTACCATTGAAACCCACTAGTGAATATTAAGGTAGAGTATTGTGGGAAAACGCCCTGGGCTTTGAGTCAGGCAGAAGAGTCTGGCCGGCAGCAGCCACTTACCTCTTGGTGACTGGGGTAGGGTTTTTACGCTCCTTAGCCTCAGTTTCTCCATCTGTAAAATAGAAATAGGAATGCCAGCTCCACACGATGCTGAAAAGACTACTTGAGAGTCTGTGTGGATCACACAGCACATCATGTGGACCGCCTTTCTATTTGTTGCTGTTTGTTTAATTCCGTATTTTGTAGATCAGAGAGATCTATTCCAACCCATTCATTTGCTAAATGTCCCTTTTCCTTTCCCTTTTATTTATTTTCCTTTTTTTTTTTTCTTTTTCCACCCCAACCCCTCCTGCACACACAAACACACCTATGTTTCCTGCAGAAATGGAGCTAATTCCAACACTCAATTAGTGAAGTCATTGCCACACAGAGAGCAGCCAAGGTGCTTTGAGAGGGATGGTAACTCATAACATTTCATTTTATTTCGAACAGGGTTAACCACATCATTATTACCAAAACACAGTCCCAAAGGCTCCATCTGTCTCCCATTGATGTCTATTCATGGTTTGCTGGCAGCAGTTCAAGGATTCTGACCGGTTTAAAAACACAAAGCTCCTGAAACCAGAGCGAGTTTATTTTCCTAGCAGGTGATTACAATGCTTAGCTCTAATTTAGCGTGAAAGGGCTCCAGTGATTGCCTCTGGAGATAGCTAGGCACTGTTAGCTTGAATTACAGCACTTGGTCCATGACTGTAAACCTACCTGCAGGTATAGCTCCAGAAGGACTAATGTGTTACCAAGTTTTGGCGGAGCTGAGCAACTGGAAGTGTAGAACACTGTGTAGAGCTATTCACAGATTTTCTGTGGTCAAAGACAGAGCCTGAGACACTCATTGATGACTGATCAAGGCTAAAAGAATGCTGACAACATATACTTTTCTCCTAAACCTTCTTTTAGATATAAATTTACTTAGGTATACAATATGGTTTGGATCTGTGTCTTCACCCAAATCTCAGGTCCAATTGTAATGCCCAGTGTTGGAAGTGGAGCCTGGTGGGAGGTGATTGGATCCAGGGACCAGAGTCCTCATGAATGAGTTAGCACCATCCCCTTGGTGCTGTTCTCATAATAGGGAGTGAGTGAGTTACTGTGAGATATGGTTCTTTGAAAGCATACAGTACCTTCCCCCTTTCTTTCCTGCTCCTGCTTCTGCCATGTCAGATGTGCCTGCTTCTGCTTCACTTTCTGCCATGATTGTAAGTCTCCTGAGGCCTGCCCAGAAGCAGAAGCAGCTATGCTTCCTGTATAGCCTGCAGAACTGGGAGCCAATTAAACCTCTTTTCTTTATAAATTACCCAGTCTAAGGTGTTTCTTTATAGCAGTGCAAGAATAAACTAAAACAGCGTATTTTACATGTCATATAATTCACCCATTTTAAAGTATACTATTCAACGATTTTTTAGTAAATTCACCAACTTGTGTAACTATCACTATAAATCAGTTCTGGAAGATTTCCATCAACCTTATAAGATTTCTTATGCCCGTTTACTGTTGATCCCAGTCCCCCACCCCCACTCACTTCCCTAGGCAATTACTAATCTACTTTTTTCTCTTCAGATTTGCCTTTTCTGGATTATTTCACATAAATGGAATTATTCAATAGGTGGTGTCTTGTGTCTGGCTTCTTTCACTTATAACATTTTTGAGGTTAGTTGATGTAGCGTGTATAACAGTTTATCCATTTTTATTGCTAAATAATATTCCATTGCATGATTATACATTTTGTCTATCTAACTCACTAATGTATGGGCATTTGGATTGTTTTCCATCTGGGGCTCTTATGGATAACACTACTAAGAAGGTTCATGTGTAAGTCTTTGTGTGAACATACATTTTTGTTTCTCTTGGGTAGATACCTAAGAGAAGTATTACTGGGTCATATGGTATAACTATGTTCAGCTTTTTAAGAAACCATCTCCAGAATCTGGATTCTTTTGTAGAAGCTCATTTCCCCTTTGCTCCCCAACTAAAACACTAGTGATTCAGATGTAAGGAACATACCTCCACAGCTCTCCCTATGGCCCAGGATGAAAATCAAAAACAGAAGCAAACAAAGCTATTTTTTCTCTCCTGATTACACTCATAGCAGAAAAGCACAGAGTTGAAACCACAAAATGAGCCCGCCAAAGAAGTAGCAAACTCTTTATTCCCTCTTTTTCAGTCTTTTCTGGCTATACAGTACAAGTAAAACAAAATAACAGTAGAGATACTGAAAATCAAACCATAAGCTTCAAAAGTCTGTCTTGGCTCATGGATCACTTGCTAAAGCCTTTATTTTTAATGTTCTGAGCAAAGATTAACTATTATTTCATTGCAATTTAATTTACCAGAGAGTTTTACAAACCTACCAAGTGCCTAGTACAGAAAATGATGGAAGTAGAAGTTTCCAATGAGCAGCTTCTAGTCCCACTGGTGAGAAATCCATACCTTACGATCACATATCACATGGTAGTTTGTAAGGGGATTTTGGATTTTTTCTCCCCTTTTGCACACATCAATCCTGTTAACAAAGATTCTTTTAGGGGGAGAAGAGAAAAGGAAGATTGAACTTGGATCGTCTCCAGTTTTATATCTCCAGCTATGAACCATAGATGATGGGGAGTTGAACTTGGAGAACAGCTAAACAAATACTGAAAGTATTAGCATATTAGGCAAGGGATAAGGAGGTTCCTTAATTTATATATGTATGCATTCGGATGGGGAGGGGAGGAAAGAGAGGGAGGGGAGAAGTTCTATGGGATTTTTGTTTCTTTTGTGTTGCTGTTCTTGAAAGGATAGTAGCATTAACTTATATTGTGCACTCACTCTCACACCTAAGACACTATTACTGTTCCCACTTTAAAGATAAGAAGCATGTGGATCAGAGCAGTAAAATCACTGTTAGGCCAGAAGCCCAAGGTTTCATCCTAGGAGTGCCATGTGCTATTTCTGACTCCCAACCTGAGTTTGTTCTACCACAGGACATGATAAATGGCAATGCTTTAAGGTGGGTTAGCCAGTGGTGTTCTGGTAAATTTTAATAAATGTTGAACAACTCTCTAGAAAAAAAGTATATATACACACATATATATATACACACAACTTTGTTATAAGTGTTACCAGTATAAAAGTTATATAGTACATAATTTATAAATAATAATGAAATATACAGTATTTTTCATTATAAATTCCATATAGTCAGTTGCTTCTCATAGAATTATTTCATCGATTTTTACTGAACTCTCATATCTTTAGCAAATCAATGGTTGTAATTGACAAATGAGTATAGTTCTGACATCAATATTGGTTGCTATTTTCCTTTGTATTAATGAGTAAAATAAAAGTGGAACAACAAAGAAATAGGAGAACTTTACTTGCTCTTCAGAGATGTGGGCAACTTCTTTGTTGAATCAGATAATAGTTTTCAATATTGGAAGAATATATCCTCTTTGTGCTATTCACAATGTTGTAGATATTGACACAGCACACTTTTAAGTTAAATCTGCTTTATTAACGTTTCCTCCATTATTTTCTTAAGTCTAATGTGTCAACAAAGCAATAAACTAAACCCTGATTTGTAGCATGTGCCAATTTCTGTGGTGTAATTACTCCCACAGTGGCCAATGTCCAGCTGCAAATATGACTTCACTAAATTGAGAGTGGTGAAGAGATAAACAGTAGCATATTTTCACCATTCAGATAAAATAGATGTACATAATATCAAGACTATAGGTAATAGCGAAATGTAATAAAGTAATTAGAAAGTGATGCATTTTGTATATTCATTGTATTTGCTTTTAGTCTAATTTTGTCAATTATAATTTTATATAATTTAATTTTTAACAATGACTGTTTAACAACTGGTGTGCAAAATTCCTGAAACTTTAATGCAGAAATCAGCTCTGCTGGGCCAGCTTCAGCACACCACTGATAACTCAATATTCCATCTGCTCTTCTTCTTCCTCTCCATGCAGGTCTGACATTGAATGCCTCCTTTACTACTGATTTTCTATGAAAATGTTTCAGGCTTTATCAGAACACTACCATTGACTAGTTGACCTTGGAAAAATACTTGACCTTAGAGAGTCATTTCATTATTTGCAAATCAAGGTTATTGTACCTTCATCATAGCATCACTGTAAAGATGGGTAAAGTAACCGAGACTGTGACAAGACAGCATACCTGCTCAGAAACTATGAGCTCGCACCCTCGTCTGCCCCTTAAAAGTCCTGGGGTTTATACCTGGAGCAGGTGCATGGAGAACTCTACTGGTCCTTCTTTGCTCTTCTTTTTCATTTTTTTCTTTCTCATTGTTTGGTTTTGTTTTGTTTTGTTTCATTTTGCTTTTTGAGACAGAGTCTCACTCCGTTGCCCAGGCTCGAGTGCAGTGGCACAACCTCTGCTCCCTGCAACCTCCACCTCCCAGGTTCAAGCGATTCTCCTTCCTCCTTCTTCCTTCCTCCCTCCTTCAAGCGATTCTCCTTCCTCCTTCCTCCTTCCTCCCTCCTTCAAGTGATTCTCCTTCCTCCTTCCAATCCCAAGGAGCTGGGATTATAGGCACATGACACCATGCGTTTAGCCTGGCTAATTTTTGTATTTTTTAGTAGAGAGGTTTTGCCATGTTGGCCCGGCTTGTTTTGAACTCCTGGCCTCAGGTGATCTGCCCGTCTTGGCCTCCCAAAGTGTTGAATTATAGGCAGGAGCCACCGCACCCAGCCTCTTTCTTGTTTTTTAAGAAAGCATCTCACCCTGTTGCCCAGGCTGGAGTAAAGTGACACAAACTTGGGTCACTGCCGACCTCCACCTTCTGGGTTCAAGCAATTCTCCAGCCTCAGTCGCCTGAGTAGCTGGGATTACAAGTATGCACCACCATGCGTGACTAATTTTTGTGTTTTTAGTAGAGATGGGGTTTCACCATATTGGCCAGGCTGGTCTCAAACACCGGGCCTCAAGTGATCTTCCTTCCTTAGACTTCCCAAAGTGCTGGGATTTCAGGTGTGAGCCATCGCACCCAGCCCCTTCTTTGCTCTTCTAATCTGTTATTAGCGCACCCAGAACTGATAGCGACCAGATGACCTCTGTGACTAGGAGAGTAGGTACCCATAGGAAATAAGCACAACAAGGCTCTATATGTATTGATTTTTTGATCCTTACAACAATTCTGTGACGTGTTCTCATCAACTGTATTGCAGATAAGAGAAATAAATCCCAGAGGGATCACATCAACTTTCTCTAACTTGAATGTGCACACAGATCCCGTGGCCTCTTATTACAATGCAGATTACAGTTCAGTGGTCTGGGATGGTGCCTGGGATTCTGCCTGCCTAACCAGCCTTTGGGAGATGCTGCTGGTCTGGGGACCACACTTTGACTAGCAAGAAATGGGAATTCCCAGGCTGATAAACAGATACGGCCAGTTAGCCAATTCCAAATCCCACACTCTTAATGTCCATGATATTTAACCTTCTGGAAAAGCCTAAGTCTACAAGGAGAGTTCCTGGAGAAACAAGGGCATCATAGATATCTATAGCACCAAAGAAGAAAATTCAGCTCTTCCTTAAGGGAATCACAGCTCTATGTGGATAAATCTACCATATCCAGGTCACCTGGCGTCTCTGTAATGACAGTGTTTACCATTATTTGAGCCACTCATCAACATGCTAGTTACCATACACACAAGATGTCTAACATCCCACAGAAATTTCCTACCAGCAGGCTCCATGCAGACATCTCACCCAGACATCTGCCAGGGGAGGAGAATTTAATCACTACATTTATTGGAGTTTGAGCCAGAAGACTCTCAGAGCCCAAATAATCTAAATTCCTATATTACAGCTGGAGAAATTTCAGCCTGGAGAGGGCAGGCACACTATGAGTCCGAGGTTGCTCTCTCAATCTCCATTTGGTATGGTGGTTGCCACTGAGGGCGGCCTGGGCATTCAGGGTCCTTGGTCAGCACCTGGCTCCCTGCTTTCTCTGGAATCCTAAGCACATGCTCCAGGTGAGACAGAATCCGTTCTGCAGGTTGTCAAAGACAAAGCCACAGAGTCAGATGAACTATGCAGGATGGAACAAGGGAAAACATGCAAAGTTGGAAGACTTGCTTTTTTAATGGTTTCCAAGGGAGCAGACATTCTGGAGAGATTAATTCTGTGGGTGAAGTCTCAGCTATTACAAAGAGGGTAACACCTCCCCTGCTCCCATCCTGTTCCATCTCCTGCTGGGGTTGTGGCAGTAGCTTCCCAAAGGGTCTCTCTGCTTCCACTTTATCCCTCAATGGCATACCTATTCTCCAGCCAGAAGACAGAGAGATCCTATTGAGTCATAATTGTTATCTTTGTGTTCCTCTGTCCGAGACCCTGATGTGGCTTCATAGCCATGGCCTGAGTCTACTGCCTCTCAATGACCTCTTGCCACATCTGCCCTGATTCTCCCAAAAGGTTCTTGGACCGTCTTCCCCATTCATCCCAGTAGGCATTCCAGTTCAGCCACATGGACCTCATTACCTTGATTCAACTACTTAGCCACACTTCTGCCTTTGAATTTTTCATGCAGATACCCCACAGCTGACGTGCCCAGTGCCTTTTCCCTGTTCTCATCTTTCCAGTGAGGCTCACCTTGACCACCCCAAGGAATATTCATACCCACCTGCCCACCCTACCCAGCACTCTGATTTTCCCACCTGCTCTACGGTCCTTCCAGAGCACCTTATCACCTGCTAACATGCTATACCCATTCCTGATTCATTCTGGTTACTGTTATTGTTGTCCTCTGTTCCATGGACAGAGATCCTTTTCTGCTTTGCTCCAGAGGAGTTAGGCATCTTCTTTATTTTGTTCACTGATATATCTCGAGCAGTGAGAGTAATTCTCGGCCCACACTGAACACTAAGAAAAAAATAAATGTGTTGTTGAATTCATTTTAGTAAAAATTTCTAGCCGAAATACTTATTGAGGACTTGTTCTATTCCAAGTATAGTTGTAAGCATTTTGCATACGTTATCTCATTTAATTCTTACAATATTCTCAACATATAGCAAAACCTAAACACCCTCGGTGCCAAATGCTGCTATTAAACAGTCCCTGGGGAACACAGATGAGATTTATTGTGATGATTGACTCCTACCCTGGCTTCCTGGGTTTAACTATCTTTTGATAAGTGCTTTGAAAACTCGTGTTTCCAGATAGCATGATAAGATAGATCTGCCACACCCCAGAGCTCATCAGCGTGGGAAAGCAACTGTGCACCAAGGGCAGTAGATAAGCCCTGGGGTCAATCTAGGATTCCAACCACTCTCCATTTTCATGAAACCCAGCTTGACGCAATAGAGAGTAACAGTCTTTGGGTCAGATGGGCCTGATACTGAACGCCAGTCAGGCGTTTACTGCTGTGCAGCTGCAGACAATATACTTGGCCTCCCTGGGCTTTTCCTCCCCATCTATAAAGTAGAAATATGGCTTAACCTGAAATGTCAACAGGAATAATTAAGAAAAGTGGCTGACACACTCTCAGCAAGACACTGTGGACATAGGATCTTTCACAGGCCAATGTGTCCCTTGCCTTTTGGGGAATGATTTCAAACTCAAGTTTCTTTCTCAGGACCATGATGTTGGGCAGACCTTCTACTAAAGCTCAGTTCTGTCACTTCACACCAATCTGTATTGAACTCTTCCTGTGGGCAGGGCCCCATCCTAAGAGCTGGGAATATGGATATAAAATAAATGTCTTTTTTTTTCACTGAGAGATGTAAGTAGGTTTCTTCAGCTCTCTAGACGCTTGGTTACTGAGAGGATCAAATGAGATGGGTCTGGAACAAGAAAGCTTGCATCCAACGTTCACCTATGCACCTTTTCATTGTAGACATTGTGGGAATAGTGGCTGTGACATGCAGCGTTTACTGTTTACAGAGAGAGATTTGGCCAATTGTTCATGATGGCTGCTCTTTAGGGCAGAATGGGGGCTGTAGGGAGAGAGTGGAGGGGCAGGGACCAGACCATGGAGGGCCAGTGAGCCATGTTCCAAAGATGGACTGTGACTACAGGCAGCAGAAATGCCAGATTTTAGGATGAGGATCCTGGCCACAACACGGTGAATGGATTGGAGGAAGTGAGAAGTGGAGGGAAGGAAGGGGAGAGAGTGCTGGCGATTCTCAGAGGACAGAAGGCAGGAGCCACCC
>NW_012103332.1:2118110-2118639 GCF_000951045.1 Mandrillus leucophaeus | reverse complement strand
CCGTTCTGGAGCCCGGAAGTCTGAAATCAACGTTTAGCTAGGGCCGTGCTCCCTCCCATGCCTCTAGGGGAGAGTTCTTTCCTGCCTCTTCCAGCGTTTAGTGGCTCCAGGTGTTCCTTGATTTGTGGCGCCCTTCTTGATGCTACTGGTTGTTCAACTACGATATTCTTTAGTCATTTGGGGTAAGAATTGGGCCCTAGAGAATAAATATAATCATGAACATGCAATCAATATATGAGGAAGGTGCTATACCCCTGCTCTTCCCCCTGTGTAAAATGGGAATAAGATTCACTGAATAGCTTGTTCAGTTGGCATAGCTGCATTCATATCCAGTCTACTCGCTGCTAGAGGACACTTGCCCTCAGGATAACTCCTGCCTTCAGCTCATCCATTCTCCTTCTTTCTGCTCCTTCTCATTCTCTTCTACTGAAAAATATAACCAAAGCCCATCTTGGCTTCTTTGGGTCCTCAAACTCACTAAATAAAAGAGTCAGAATCCAAGATGATCTTGTACTACACTCTGTCAGTC
>NW_012103332.1:2116811-2118060 GCF_000951045.1 Mandrillus leucophaeus | reverse complement strand
AGGGCAGCACCTAATCTGTCTTGTTTAACGTGACCCAGGCCTGTGATGAACTGAATATTTGTGTCCTTTAAGTTCCTATGTCAAAATCCCAACCACCAATGATGGTATTGTGAGGCGGGGCCTTTGAGGCCCTCATGAATGAGTCACTAATGCCCTTCTAAGAAGAAATATGAGAGAGATGATTTTTTTTGGCCACATGAGGATACCACAGGGAAACAGCTCTCTGCAAATCAGGAAACAGGCTCTCACCAGACGCCAATTCTAAGGGTAGCTTGATCTTGGACTTCTCAGCCTGCAGAGCTATGAGGGATAAATATTTGTTATTTGAGCCCCCCAGCCTATGATAATTTGTTATAGCAGCCCAAACTGACTCACTCAGGCAAGGCCTAATACAATCCCCAGCCCACAGAGGCTACTTAATGCGTAGTTGACTTGAGGATAACATGAGGGTTTTCTTCCCAATTTCAACACAGTTCAGTAAAGAATTTTCATCGTTGTTAAGGAGTTGGTTCCCATGACCCAGACACAGAGCCTTTTAGGAATAGTCAACAAGGATGCAAAAGGAGAGGCATGGGGTTCGGGTTGAAGCTGAGGGCTCAGAAAACACAGCTGTTATTCACTAAGGAGAGAGCAAGCATCATTCTAGTTCACAGAGGAAACGTGTTACATCCTCGTAGAAGCATTTGGGCAAGACTATTGGAAAGGATGGCATCTGCGCTGGTACCCGAAGACCAAGGAGAGTTGGAAGATGTAGAGATGGGAGAAGAGGAGGAAAAGAGAGGGAATGGGCCTAGCAGGCTGAGGAGACTGCATGAGCAAACTGCATCTCAACTTGCTATATTTCAGCTGAGCAGGAAGTTCAGTTTGCATGGATTGTAGGTTGAAAAACAAAATTGAGGAGTTGAAATGATAACTAAGATAAAATTGTAAAAGATCTTTGAGTGGAAAGGGATTAGCGTCAAGGAGATCAATGAAGGAATTCTTGCAGGGGTCCGGGAGAAAGATCAAGAGGCTTTGGTAAGCACAGGACACTCCAAGTTCTCATGTCCTGTTACATATGCACATCTCTCTGAGTACATGGATTTTTTGAGACTCTTCTACTGGACTTTCAACTGCTAATGATTCAGCACTTTTATTCCTCTCTGTTTAACACAGGGACAGAAAAGTGCTCAGGATATTTTTGATGATTAGCCACCATGGACAATATCAAACAGCCTTACCCTCTGATTTTACAGACGCAATAACCAGG
>NW_012103332.1:2113009-2116761 GCF_000951045.1 Mandrillus leucophaeus | reverse complement strand
TGTGTGTGTGTGTGTGTGTGTATGCGTGTGTGTGTGCACGCACATGCGTGTGTGTGTGTTGCTTTTTTATGTTGTTTTCTATCACGCATCCAGAATCTTTCAGGCATGACCATCTATAAATTAAATTCCACCAGGAACACATCTATGGACCTATAAAAAGGGTAATTCACTGTTGTTATTGTATTTGCTCATTACATACATTGATGGTCTATTAAAAGTTACATCTCTTGACAGAAAGAGACAGAGAAAAAAAAGGAGAAAGCATTTGAAAAGATGAGATGTAAGGCCTCTCTTTGTCTAGGTTCATGTATTTCCTCTTGCTGAATCAAAATTTAAACAAAAAAGAAGAGGGGGGGAAAGCTTTTATGGGTTTTCTGGAAACCTGGGCATCAAGGATTCAGGATTATTTTCTTGTTTTCTAAATTAGATCAGCTTTTTTTGTCGTTCTCTTTTTCTCTCCCCAAGAAAATTAAAAAGATTTTAAAAAACGAGCATTCATTTAAAAGGCACATAATAAGGCTTAATTAGAAAACGAGTACTAGGGAAGTCAAGGCCAAGCAAAAGGGACCCGGATCACCTCACATGGAGCCAGAAGCTGCAGTGGAACCTTCTCTCTCTCCACATCTGGTTAGCTTGGACAGATGATTTCACTTCACAGGGTCTCATTTTCCTCATTTGTGAAATTAGCAGGTTCAAGCAGATGATATGTATTTTTCCACCCAGCTTCATGCTTTGAGATTCTTTGAGACTACAACTCTGGAAAAGGAGCTAAAATCAAATGCCACCCTCTACTTTGCACCTGCAACCCATAGGCAGTGCTGGTCTATTCTAGAATACTCTGAAACCCTTTTCTGCCTCAGTAAACAAGAATTCGTTATTCCCTTGAGGCATTCCTGCCTCCAGGAGTCTTGGATCTTCTCAGGCACAAATATTTCCTCTGCTGCTCTTCTGTGTGAGGGTCTTGACAGGTGGTCCCTAATGTCAGGAAATTCAGAGTTTTGGTAGAAGATGTGCATGCAAATGATGACTGTGCAGGTGGCAGTCCCTGAAGACCAAAGTCTGATCCATTTCAATGGAGAACCCAGGGCCTTACTGTGAGTCAGAAGAAGCTAGAAGACAGGAATGCAGCCCAGGTAGACTCCAGGGACTGTAAGGAGATCGGAGAATGGGCTACCTCCTGACCCATAAGGACTTCTGACTGAGTATGAATCCAACAGGCAGCAGTTAGAGCTGAGTGCCAAGGGAAAGCAGGGCCAGAGCCAGGTAGACTGTCCTGAAACCAGGTAGCCATTCAAATGGTACAAAGGTAGGAGTGTGGGGAACAGAGAGGCAGAGGGGATGACAGTCCCTTGCTCACTGGCTTGGTTCCCACTCGGCTGTCAGCTTTATAAGGGCAGCACCTAATCTGTCTTGTTTAACGTGACCCAGGCCTGTGATGAACTGAATATTTGTGTCCTTTAAGTTCCTATGTCAAAATCCCAACCACCAATGATGGTATTGTGAAGTGGGGCCTTTGAGGCCCTCATCAATGAGGCACTAATGCCCTTCTAAGAAGAAATATGAGAGAGATGATTTTTTTTGGCCACATGAGGATACCACAGGGAAACAGCTCTCTGCAAATCAGGAAACAGGCTCTCACCAGACGCCAATTCTAAGGGTAGCTTGATCTTGGACTTCTCAGCCTGCAGAGCTATGAGGGATAAATATTTGTTATTTGAGCCCCCCAGCCTATGATAATTTGTTATAGCAGCCCAAACTGACTCACTCAGGCAAGGCCTAATACAATCCCCAGCCCACAGAGGCTACTTAATGCGTAGTTGACTTGAGGATAACATGAGGGTTTTCTTCCCAATTTCAACACAGTTCAGTAAAGAATTTTCATCGTTGTTAAGGAGTTGGTTCCCATGACCCAGACACAGAGCCTTTTAGGAATAGTCAACAAGGATGCAAAAGGAGAGGCATGGGGTTCGGGTTGAAGCTGAGGGCTCAGAAAACACAGCTGTTATTCACTAAGGAGAGAGCAAGCATCATTCTAGTTCACAGAGGAAACGTGTTACATCCTCGTAGAAGCATTTGGGCAAGACTATTGGAAAGGATGGCATCTGCGCTGGTACCCGAAGACCAAGGAGAGTTGGAAGATGTAGAGATGGGAGAAGAGGAGGAAAAGAGAGGGAATGGGCCTAGCAGGCTGAGGAGACTGCATGAGCAAACTGCATCTCAACTTGCTATATTTCAGCTGAGCAGAAAGTTCAGTTTGCATGGATTGTAGGTTGAAAAACAAAATTGAGGAGTTGAAATGATAACTAAGATAAAATTGTAAAAGATCTTTGAGTGGAAAGGGATTAGCGTCAAGGAGATCAATGAAGGAATTCTTGCAGGGGTCCGGGAGAAAGATCAAGAAGCTTTGGTAAGCACAGGACACTCCAAGTTCTCATGTCCTGTTACATATGCACATCTCTCTGAGTACATGGATTTTTTGAGACTCTTCTACTGGACTTTCAACTGCTAATGATTCAGCACTTTTATTCCTCTCTGTTTAACACAGGGACAGAAAAGTGCTCAGGATATTTTTGATGATTAGCCACCATGGACAACATCAAACAGCCTTACCCTCTGATTTTACAGACGCAATAACCAGGGCTTATAGTTATGAATGGTTAAGTGATTTAGTTGAGTGACACAATAGTTGATAAAATAGTTAGGGCTCAAACCTGAATCACACAGCCAAGCTCTCAGTCCCATTCAGCTGACTGTCCCTGGACTCATTGTCCAGGATTGTGGCTGAAAACACCATAAATGGGAGGCACTGACAAGATGTATAGGACCCTCTGAGCAAGGTCCCTAACGCTGCAGCTGCTTCAGAATAGAAGCTTGTCTTATATTTGAGGCATTTTCCTAACTTTGTGCCACAGACATATTGCTAGGCAGGACAAAAACAGCCTCCAAATTCGGTGGGTTGTGTTTCCTGGCGTGCAGAGGCACAAGGAGATACAGTACTTTATAGGATTCCAGTCTCGGAGCAGGGTTCGCAATCATGCCTTATCATCAGTGTCTGCTTCCCAGCAAATGAAGCTTCCTGCAAGATAGCGAGGCATGGGTTCATTGCAACTACCCAGATCAGGAGAGAGATTGTACTGTGGCCAAATGATAGATAACAAGACCCACTGTGTCCTCATTGGCAACTCAAACTCCAGTATGACTCAGATGGGGGAAAAGAGAGCATGCCGCGGTGGGGCAACGGCAACCTATTAGGCCCTTCCCACCTGTCCTTGTTCTTACCGGAAACCAGCTGAAAGCCTTGCTCAACTCTTGTGAGATCCATCAGCAAAGAAACTCTTATGGGTGCACCTTTTCCCCCATTCCTCAGACACCCAGTGTTGCCTAGAATGGACTACCAGTCGTCAACAGAATCTGTTCATTGAAGTGACAGGTTTTAAACCAAGATATGTCCAACTATAGGACCCAAATGGCTAGAGCGCTGAGCCATGGTTTTCTCATCTGTTAACATGAGGACAACATGTGTATCTAATTTAAGAGATTGTGACGATTAAATCAACTCACCCAGGGCAGTACCTGCAACAACCTAGATGCTTACTACCTGTTAAAAACATTTTTTTTTCTACTGTATCTGTCAAGAGGCTATTCCCAATGACTACATCTTTATGATGTGTATTAGTCAGAGCTCTATAGAAAAGCAGAATCAACTCTGTGTGTGTGTGTGTGTGTGTGTGTGTGTGTGTGTGTGTGTGTGT
>NW_012103332.1:2107441-2107919 GCF_000951045.1 Mandrillus leucophaeus | reverse complement strand
ATCTCAGCTCACCGCAACCTCCACCTCCGGGGTTCAAGCAATTCTCCTGCCTCAGCCTCCTGAGTACCTGGGACTACAGGTGTGCACCACCACACTCAGCTAATTTTTGTATTTTTAGTACAGACCGGGTTTTACGATGTTGGGCAGGATGGTCTCGATCTCCTGACTTTATGATCTACCTACCTTGGCCTCCCAAAGTGCTGGGATTACAGGTGTGAGTCACTGTGCCCCACTCAGGTGTGCCAGTTTTTAATCTTTTTAACTTATTTTTACTGTACCTGTCTATTTTTAGATACCTTTGTACTTGTAACACATGTACCATTGAGTTATAATTGTTTACAGTATTCATTACAGTAACATGCTCTTTAGGTTTGTAGCCTAGAAGCAATAGGCTATACCATATCACCCAGCTGTGCAGTAGTTCCACCATCTCGGTTTGTGTAAGTACACTCTATGATGTTCACCCAAGGACACGCTT
>NW_012103332.1:2105795-2107391 GCF_000951045.1 Mandrillus leucophaeus | reverse complement strand
TATAACCAAAGCCCATCTTGGCTTCTTTGGGTCCTCAAACTCACTAAATAAAAGAGTCAGAATCCAAGATGATCTTGTACTACACTCTGTCAGTCTCCATCCAGGTCTCCCTCTCAACCTTTTTTGGGAATTGCCTTGGCTGAGCAGGGTTGCCTCACCTGGAGCAGCCCATACCCACTGACTGGGCCACCCAGGGGTGCATAGACCTGGCCTTCCCACCCCAATGTGGGATGCTCAGAAGAGTCCTCATTCCCCATGGGGGCCGCTGAGGCCTCTGTTGCAACTGCATCACAGCCTACTTTTCCCTCTGCCCAGTCCTGCCTCTTTCTCTTCCCTCCACAGGGGTTGGTCCCAGGAGCACGCCCTAAAACACTTTCTGTATGGTCACCTCTGTCTCAGAGTCTGCGTCCTCAGGAGCCCAACCTGTGGCAGTTCCTGAGGAGATGGAACATGTGCTGAACGTGAGGCAAAAAAAATTCAGCAGGATGGGGATAGATAGAATAGGACTGGACTCATAGGATTATTAGGAGGGTTAAATGGATTAATATCTTGTAAAATGCAAACAATGACCAGTTAGGTGAAAATCTTATATATAAATTTCTTGCAGTTCTGATTTTCATTATAATGATAGTGTTGTACCTTATTACTATTATTCATGATGTTTGTGCCAAAAATCAAACTGTATAAAAGCTTGAAAGAGAATTGTGACTTAAGAGCAATTTTAGTGATTTCTCAGCAGCCTGCAAGCTCACTCTGAGTGTCTAGAATGAGAAGCTTCTGGAAAAATCAGAACTGAAGCTAAAAGTCTATTGAGAGAAGTGTAGTTTTACAACAGAAGAAATGGCAGTTCTTTCTGTGCTGGTCAGACTGCACCTGCCATATTGGGTGTAGCTGGGAGTATCTCACTGTAAAGGTGAGAAATTAGAGGGGAATGACCAAGATGGGATGGAGAAGATGTCTTTAACTCTTGGAGTAGGCTTCCTGTACTTACTCTCCACCGTCAACTTGCCGTGTCATCCATCTGGCAATTCAACCCCTCACTGGTTGTCACCACCTAGTGAAAGCCTTCCTTGACTATACCATCACTTAAATATTTGACCAGCTTCTTCCTCCTTTTTCTTCTAGACCATATGTACAATTTTTATCATTGTGCCTATTGCATTGCTCGTGTTTGGATGTGAGTCTGATTCATTTCTTCGTCTCTTGGGACAGATGAGATGTTCAGTGCATGTCTTTTCCTGCGGCTGCCATAACAAATTGCCACAAACGTAAACGTACTGGCTGAATACAACGGAGATTTACTCTCACCGTTCTGGAGCCCGGAAGTCTGAAATCAACGTTTGGCTAGGGCCGTGCTCCCTCCCATGCCTCTAGGGGAGAGTTCTTTCCTGCCTCTTCCAGCTTTTAGTGGCTCCAGGTGTTCCTTGATTTGTGGCAGCATCACTCCAATCTCCGCCATCTTCACATGGGTCTTTTGCGCAGCCTCTTCATAGAAGAACACCTTGCATTGTATTTAGAGCCCACTTTAACCCAAGATCATCTGATCTCAATATCCTTAGCTTAGTTACATTGTTAAAGACGTTTTTTCCAAATAAG
>NW_012103332.1:2101103-2102484 GCF_000951045.1 Mandrillus leucophaeus | reverse complement strand
TGTTGGGCAGGATGGTCTCGATCTCCTGACTTTATGATCTACCTACCTTGGCCTCCCAAAGTGCTGGGATTACAGGTGTGAGCCACTGTGCCCCACCCAGGTGTGCCAGTTTTTAATCTTTTTTAACTTATTTTTACTGTACCTGTCTATTTTTAGATATCTTTGTACTTGTAACACATGTACCATTGAGTTATAATTGTTTACAGTATTCATTACAGTAACATGCTCTTTAGGTTTGTAGCCTAGCAGCAATAGGCTATACCATATCACCCAGCTGTGCAGTAGTTCCACCATCTCGGTTTGTGTAAGTACACTCTATGATGTTCACCCAAGGACACGCTTCCCAGAACACATTCCCATCATTAAAAGATGTGTCACTGTATATACATATGTATCCAGAGAGAGAGAGAGAGAAAGCAAGGGAGATTTATTTTAAGGGATTGTCTCACAAGATTTTGGGAGAAATCTGGAGGTCAGGCTGGCAGGTGGGAGATTCAGGTAAGAGTTGATGTTGTAGTCTTAAAACTAAATTCCACAGGGCAATAGGCTGGAAACTCAGGCAGGCTTTCTATGGTACAGTCTCGAGGCATAATTTCTTCTTGTTCAGGAAACCCTAGTCTTCGCTATTAAGGCCTTCAGCTGATTGGATGAGGCCCACCCACATTATGAAGCATCATCTGCTTTAGTCAGAATCTACTGATTTAAATGTTAATCATATCTAAGAAATAGCTTCACAGCAAAGTCTACACTGGTGTTTGAACAAACAACTGGGCTCCATAGCCTAGCCAAGTTGACTCACAAAATTAACCATCACACCATGAAACTGCAAAGGCAGTGAATAGGTGGGGAGTAGTGATTAAATCATCTCGTTGCCAGAAATTCATTATTGGACTTCCCTCTCAAGTTTCTATGTGAAGTGTTACAAGCTCAAATTTTCAGGGGGCAGTCTCCTAATATAAAAATGTGAGATAATAGGGAATGAACAGTGGGGCTTCATGAACTTGAAAGAATAGACCCCATACACATATATTTAAACTTAAAAAAAAAAAAAAAAAAAAAGCTGTAACAAGAAGGCTTATTGTGCCCTTTGGTTTTTCAAGGATGGGCAGATCAAGCACATGGATGTTGAATGGCATCTAGGCCGTGGTGCATCACGACCCCAGAACCTTCACTTAGTTGCTCAAGGAGAGTGCTAAAAATCTCCTCGGCTTAGAAGAAGTGTGTGCAGGAACATGCAACTTGAAGGAGGTTTACACCTAGCACCCTTACAGCTTAGGGACCAAACGGAATGAACAAAATGGACATCGATCACTTGGCTACAGTTCTAGAACTGCAGCTTTGCCTCTCTGTAATCGAGTAAGCCACATTTCTGACCTGGCTG
>NW_012103332.1:2093084-2099269 GCF_000951045.1 Mandrillus leucophaeus | reverse complement strand
TTTAGTGGCTCCAGGTGTTCCTTGATTTGTGGCAGCATCACTCCAATCTCCGCCATCTTCACATGGGTCTTTTGCGCAGCCTCTTCATAGAAGAACACCTTGCATTGTATTTAGAGCCCACTTTAACCCAAGATCATCTGATCTCAATATCCTTAGCTTAGTTACATTGTTAAAGACGTTTTTTCCAAATAAGGTCACATGTACAGTTTTTGGGTAGACATACACCTTGGTACACATTGTTAAACCCACATGTCAATTCAACTACACTGAATTGGTTTCTATTAGGTCTACATGAAAAGTAATGAGTGTCTGCAAAAGGCAGTTTCACAGGGGAAATAAGATAGGGAAAACGCAAGGAAAATGTGAAGGAGGACTAGCTGGGTGTCATTGGCTGGTCATGCAGGAGGGAGATGCAGAAATGGAAAAGGAAATCAAAGATCACTGCCAAGTGTTGGACCTGAAGGTGCTGGAAGCGTGCTCAAGCAGAGAGACTGGAGTGCATAGGGTGATGTGCTCTGTTTCGGCAGAAGATGAAGTGATTGCAAGAACAATTATTTGGTTGGCCCACTGATGTTCTGTGCCTCAGTTTCCCCACAAGCCTATGGCACTTTCCGCTTTTCCAGGATGTGCTGAGCTGCTGGTGCAATCAATTAGCGTGTGTTGACTTGACCAGAGTCCGTGACAAGCAAATCAAGCAGCAGTTTAAAAAGCTTTATGTGATTCATTTCACTAGGTGGGTGGGATGGGCTGAGTGGACCGGAAAGGCAGCTGGCCCCAAATGTTTGAGGCCTTGTAAAATGATGTGCATCTACTTAGGAGACTAGTAAATGGTACTGTCCTCCCCAAGTGCAATAGCCAACTTGGGAACCTTGAGCATCTCCTTTCAAGGTTCGATCTCAATTCAATGCAAAACAAACAATTTTGCCCTATTATGCGTAACATTCTTTAATAACATTTTCTGTTATTAAATTCTGATATGTTGAGAATTTATAAATCTTTCACCATTCTATATTTTTTAAAAGTATATCTAAAATCTCAACACTTAGGATTCAGATTTAGGGCAGGGAGACCTGGTAATGCTTGTTGCTCTTTGTAAGCAGTTTACAAACAGGCTTTAACCACTTACTGTCTAGGTAGATGGCTCTTTATTTTCCAGCCTTGTTAATATTTTCCTTCAATAATCCACTGTAGGAAGAACAGCTCCTGCTCCCCATTCCCCATTCTCCCCACCTTCTTTCCTTCTCTCTCGTGTGTCCCTTAGTTGCTTCCAGCTGGGCCTGCTCTGACTTCCTTTGCAACATAGCTGACACACACTCTCCAGGAGACGGGCGAACTGATGCATAGCCCTGGTTCTACTCCCAACTAGCCTGGCCACCCGGAACTAAATCCCCTCCACTCTAGGGCCCTGTTTCCTCATCTGTAGCATGGAGCTGAGAAGAATGCCTGCCTATTTGCTACTCAGGCTTGCTGCAAACATGAAATAAAAAGAGAGTTTGAGTTCAGCTCTCTTCTTAAAGTTAAAAAGGCCAAAGCTGATTATCTAGAAAGGTCAGAGGTAGTTCCCAGTCTTTTGGGTTCTTGAGGCACCTAGGAAGAAGTTGAGAAATTCTCAGACTCTATCCCATACTCCTAAAATTGGCCTGGTTAAAGCCATTTAGGCAACTGTTATATGGGCTGTCAGAGCACAGAAATGGTGCCCATAACCTAGAGACACGATGAAACTGAGGGCTCCTTCTCAGTGCAGGGATAGGTCAGAATTCCTCTGGTATCAGAGAGAGTCAAAGGACTCTATCCAATTAACGACATAGCTTGCTATTGCGTATAAGCCCAGACTCGCAGGCCATTTATGTATTTGTATCTAGGTATCTATTCATTATCTTACAAACATTCCTGCAAGCATGCAGGGTCAGTTATCCAGTGTTCTAGGAGAGAAAAAGATGCCCAGGCTACAACCTACCTTTGCAAGGCTCCAATGCAAGGGGACACAGACAGGTACATGTATAATGAATGCATGTACAGGGCATTTAACAATATTTGATTGTTTACTTGCTTATGGCTTGGCTCCCTAAATACACTAAAAGCTCCAGGAAGCAGTCTTCATCTATTCTTTAATTACTATACCCTATTGCCTAGTGCATTGCCTGATAAGGAATAAACCCAATAACTATTTGTTGAGTAAATGAATGATTGGACTCATGAACAAACGAAATGAATGGCAATAGAGAGGTATGCAAATGTACCAGAGGGACTCAAAGCGGAAGCAGCAGGGAAGAATTCATAGGGAAGTAATATTTGAACTTGACCTTGAAGAATGAAAAGCATTTTGCCAGGCCCAGAGGAGGCAAAAAGAATAATTAGATCAATGATATGGGAGCATTAAGGAAAAAAAAGGTCTGGCCCAGAGGCCACAGTGTGGGATGACCTGGCAGAGAGAGACGGTAGCAGGAAATAAAGAAGCAACAGAATTGGGATTCCAGGCCACTGGGGCAGGAAACTTAGCTACCGTGGTTAAGAGTTTGGGTTTTCTCTTTCAGGAATAGAGAACTGATGAGGATTCTCAAGGAGGTGACTTGATAATATTCTGCTATTAATAATTACAAAGGTTGTTCTTGCTGCAGTTTGGTGTATGGATTGGAACCCCGGAGGCCAGGAAAGAAGTTGGGGTAGATGCTGGAAGTCAGCCTAGAGATACTGAAAGCAGAAGTAAGGCTGAATACATTAAATAGCTCAAGAAAGTGACAAAGAAGAGATAGAGTCAGGAGGCATTTGGGGACTCTGACTGTTAGGATCTGGTGACAGATTAGGATGATAGCAATGATAGAGGGGTAGGGGTGGGAAGACTCAAGGTTAGCACCCAGGCTACTGGTTTGGAAACCATGTGAGCAATGGATTCTCTCACTAGGAAAAAGTCCTGTGCCTGCTGGAGAATAACCAATTAGAAAGATCCAGAAAATAATTCAGTGTTCATGCCTGGAACTTAGTAGAGAAGTCAGAGTGCAGATGGAAATTTGCGAATTCAGCTGTATTTAGATAGAAAAAAAATGAATAATGAAATATGTGAAATAGTATAATAATGAAATTTTAAAATAAAAAATGGAAAAATGAAATTAATGATAATGAAATAAGCCATCATCTTTCTAGATGGTCAATATACACAGTAACAAAATATACCCAAACAACTCACAGATTTTTAAATGTATTACGTTCTATTCTATGGGCTACAGGCAAAGTCCAAGATGAAGAGAGAGCCTGAAGTCATCCTGAAGTATTTCCTGGACTTCTTTAGTTTTGTGTGTCCCTGTATGAGTGTCCACTCAGCTCCTCGGTGGACCAGGCACTGACCCAGGCCCTGGGGACGCTAAGTCCTGCAAATCTCTGCTTTAGTGGAGATGGAAGTTGAACAGTCAGATGTGAACACACGTTACCAGTTAAAACAGAAGTAAAATTAAAACTCAGGCAAGTGCTGTGAAGGAGCGAGTCTGAGAGGTCAAGGAGGATTCTCTGAGGAGGTAGCACTTGAGCTGAGTTTGGAAGTAAGAGTTGCCATTAATAAGAAGGAAGACAAGGGCATCTGAGAAAGGGGGAACGGTACCTGAAAGGGCCCCGTGGGAGGGAGCAGAGAAAGTCCAAGGATCAGGAAGAGGCAAATTTGCTCCAAGTGGAACTGGGAGGACAAACAGGGTAGCTGAGCTAAGGAGGCCATTGTCAGGAGCATTTGTGGAGGAAAAAAATCACCAGTTAGTGTTTGATAGAGCTCACGAAATGCCTGCCAAAGAAAGGGAAGTGTAGGGAACTTGGCTGATTAAATGAACTAGGAATGTATAACAATGATGCTTTATGACACTGAATGTATTTAATGAATGTTAGCAAATTAACTCAATGAAAAATAAGTTAATCTCTTCATAGAAAGTGCCTTAGCAAACTGCCTAAATCATATGGGAGCTCAATAAATATTACTTGAATCAGAGTTGCTATTGCTAAATAGTCTGTCTTCCCACGTTGGATAATGTTTGCTAGATTTTTATGAAATTCAACAAACATAGGAAAGCATCTGAGACATTGCCTGGTTTATGGTTGCTGTCCCTCAAATTTCTTAACAGCCTCTCATCAACCGTGTGGCAAAAGTACGATATTCTTCATTTTACAGAGGAGACAGATACTGGCAGAGCTTGAGGACAGTACCAAGGTCACCCTGCTGATGAGGGAGAGGCAGCCCACATGCTTGTCTTGACTGGGCACTTCTTCTGCCCCACACTACTGTTTCCTGTAAAATAAAGCTCTTACATTTAAAAATTAAGTAACTGGATTACTTTAAACACAGATTTTCTTTAACCCTAGTGGTAATGCAAAGAGAGATTCAGAATTATGTGTGAGACATAATTACTTAAATCTGACTGGGTGGTTGTTTCTATGAATGAATGCACTTAATTAATTTTTCCCCTAGCTTCTTGCTATTTCCCAGCTATAATTTATTTTCTTTCGTCCCAGGGGCAATAGAAGGACAACTAAAGAAGGAACCAACGATTTGAAATTCCAGAACTTCAGTCTGCCAAAAAACAGGTCAGAATATTTACTTGTTTATTAACAGAGGAGTGAAAATGTTAATTCTGTAGCAAACAAGCTGACCATCACACACACGGAAATTGTCAATGTGATGGAATGACCTGTAGTGACTTAGAGGTCAGACAGAGACCAAGGTACAGGAGAAGGGTCTTGGCTGGGGTTGAGCAGCCAGAAGGTGTGTGATACAAAGCGAGGCTGAGAAGCCCCCACCTCCGCAGCTCTGCAGGCCAGGCCTCCTTCCACCCACCCCTCCCAGGTCTCCAAACAAGCCCAGAGAGAGCCAGTGATGGGGAGGCTTCTCTTCCTCTGCCAGTGAATGATTTGAATGATGGATCATGGATCTGGCCACAAGTTTACCTTGGAGTCTCACAGCAAGCGGACAAGAGACAGCCAAGTGCTTACATTGCTATTTCCTTTGTCCTTCTATTGAGAATAACGTTTGCTGAGCAGTGATGGCATCAAAACTTGCACAGGCTACTGAAAATGCAGAGACCAAAGACAAAGTGTCTCCCTCAAGGAGCTCGCAGACTAGTCAAAAATCTCAGAATGGAGTGCTAACTTGATTGAATGACTGATGAGAGACAAGACCTAAAGTCAAATCCAGCTGTGCACTGCCCAGCCCTGCCCAGCAGACTAAACCTGGGCCACATCCTCATGTGCAGAACTGTCTCTCTGATGCTCAGGTGGGACTCCCTGGCCAAGCATTCCTGGGGGTGGCTTCTGTTCCTAGAGGTACCCAAGGGTCCTTACAAGTTATATCAATCCTCATATCCCAATTCAAGTTCATCCAACAAACATGCTTCATTCCCTACTATGTGCCAGACACTGTAAGCAGTCTTGGAATTCTAAAATGCTCTGGAATAAATAGTTCTCCTAAGCAGAGTAAATGAATGCTGGTAAGATGATAGAATACTTGAGGTGTTTTGCAAAACCACTTTGAGTAGAGGGAAATTTGTGGCTGTTCTCAGACTTCTTTAATGTTTACATTAAATACATTTGAATAATGCATTTTAAGTCCGTTTTCCTTATTTCTTGACAATAGCAAGAGATGGGAGATGGAAGGTTTAGAAGCCCTCCTTCAAATGGAGAGGGATGAAGCAATTACATACATCAAAGTAATATTTACAGTTACATTTGGAGGAAAAAAGACAGAGAGAGAAGAGCAGTGCTTTTTTCTGAAGCAAATTATTTCAAAATGTGTCATAGCATGCTCAAGATATATTAAAAAGAGCAACAGATGATGTTTTTGCAACCTGTTCTAAACTATTTATAAACCTAAATTTAAAAAAATCTATAGACATACAAATCTCTATACCACTGCATATTTTATAATGAATGCATTATATGAATATAAACTACTATTTGAGATATATAAATCAACTAAAAATGCCTGAAAACTACAAATTTGTATCTACCATCTTCCTTGGTAAAAATTATACTTATCAACATTTGATGAGAAGGTAAGGAAGAAGCTACTTATGGGCAGCATTGCAGTGTAGAATGAGTCCATTGGATCAGGATTTCAATCTCAGCTGACCTACTTATTAGCTGTGTGGCCCCAGACAAGCCTCTTTTTCCATTCCAACACCTCCTGTGTTTTAGAAGTGATATCTGAAGCCGAG
>NW_012103332.1:2083054-2091609 GCF_000951045.1 Mandrillus leucophaeus | reverse complement strand
TATATATGTATATTCTTATTTATATGTATATGTCAGCATATACATATGAATGTAGATTTCTATTCTGATGAGTCACTAATCTGCTCCTGTCAAGTCTCCCCACCATGAGGAAGGGGCATGTGCCCAGCCCTTCTGGAAAGCACAGCCACATCTACATCAGGGAGGCCTGGTAGCTGCGGTTCCTAGAGCATGGGCCCGGGACCAGCAGCTTCAGCATCATCTGGGAACTTAGCAATGCTGATTCCCAGACTCTGGCCTACTGCACCAGAAGGGCAAGTGTTGGAGCCCAGGCACCCGTGTTGAAATAAGCCCTCCCTGGGGGTGCCAGTGTTTGCTCAAGTTAGAGAAGCTCGGATGGAAGCATGGTTACCAGGAGTGTAAGCTTCCAAGTGGCGTGAGAGGCCCCTGGGCTTGAATTCCGCTCTGCCCCTACTCACTGAGTGACAGTGAGTGGGGTGGAGGGAGGGAGATGGGAGGCAGAGGGTGGGGGGAGATTGGAAAAATGGTGGATGCAGGAGCTGTTTCCCCACTGGGGAAATGTCTGACTCCTTCCATTAACCTCCTTCAGTTCTCTTTGTTGGGCACTGGAAAAATCAAAGATGAACGAGACATAGTCCCTGACACCAGCATGCTCAGTATCTGGTGGGAAGCAGAAGAATGGGTGTGGAACTATAAAGTACATACATAATAGACCATAAGCCCGTGCCATGCACCATGGCAGACACAGACGCAGGCCGTAGGGAACAGGAGGTACACAGGATCAACCAGGGAGCTGAAGGGCTTGCCAAGTCCTCTCTCTAGTGAGCAGCGGCACCAAGGTTCTAATCCATGTCTTCACTTTCCAAGCACTAGTCTCCTTTCCTTCCTTTACTCTTGGCAGCGCTGCTAGGACAGTGTCACCACACTATCCACATTCAGACCCTTCCCATTCATCACCTCATCGGCTATGGAGTTCTTCCTTTCTGCCACTAGCACCCGCAGCAATAGTTAGACCCAGGGGGGCAAAGTGCAGGCAGCCGTAATTTCTCAGGGCCCATGAGGCCCAGTCGCCATCCTTTGGAGACTGGAGTCCTCTTTTTGTTTTTCTGGGTTTTTTGTTGTGTTTTCTTTTGTTTTTTGAGACTGAGTCTCATGCTATCACCCAGGCTGGAGTGCAGTGGCGCTATCTCAGCTCACTGCAACCTCCGCCTCCCGGGTTCAAGTGATTCTTGTGCCTCGGCCTCCTGAGTAGCTGGGATTACAGGCGCCCGCCACCACGCCCAGCACGTTTTGTATTTTTGGTAGAGACGGGGTTTCACCATATTAGCCAGGCTGATCTCGCACTCCCGGCCTCAAGTGACCCACCCACCTCAGCCTCCCAAAGAGCTGGGATTACAGGCGTGAGCCGCCGCGCCGCGCCTGGAGTCCTCTTCTATTCGGTGAACTAGGAGGCCCTCTACTGGGCCCCTTCAGCCAGGCAAGCCCAGGAGCCTGCTGGCCACAACCGCTGCCCGCTCTCCTGGCTGCTCTGGTCTGCCCCGCCTGCCCTGAGCCTCTGAAGCACTGAGAGAGCCATAAGGGTCACACTTCTCACTGTGGCCCACCTCACCATGTTTTAGAAGGCAGAGTGCCGCCCTGAAAGGTCTCACAAGCAGAGAGCTTTGGGACAGGTCCTAGGTTCTTTCACAGAGGATGCAGAGAAGAAAATGTGGTGCTCCACTGGCTTTCTGGGAGTTGTCCCCAAAGGGCTCCTACAGAGTAGAGGCTCAGGCTGGGCACTGTGGCTCACATCTGTAATCCCAACACTTTGGGTGGCTGAGATAGGTGGACCATTTGAGGTCAGGAGTTCCAGACCAGCCTGGCCAACATGGCGAAACCTGATCTCTACTAAAAATACTAAAATTAGCCAGGCATGGTAGTGGGTGCCTGTAATCCAAGCTACCAGGGAGGCTGAGGCAGGAGAATCGCTTGAACTCGGGAGGCGGGGGTTACAGTGAGCTGAGATCCCGTCAGGGCACTCCAACCTGGGCGACAGAGTGAGACTCCACCTCCAAAGACACTAACAAACAAATAAATAAACAACAGAGTAGATGCTTGAGAAACATTGGCTGATGGGGGAGGAGGAAGAAGGGAGAATCAAGGCAGAACCCTAGGGTCTTATGTTATGGATAACCCTAGGACGCTGTTGATCTGTAGTATACTGAGAGCCTCCTATGATGCCTGGCACTTACTAGACGCTTAAACAGACGTGAAAAAGACACTTTAATAGGGAATGAAGGATAGAGAAAGGAGGAAGAAGACAGAGACCGAGTGGGGAAGTGGGGGAGGCTCAGAGAGTGGATGAAGGGATTTCAGGAGCTGCTCTGCCCACTAGAGGAATGTCTGAGCTATAACAGGTCTGGCAAATCATCCTGCTACTCTACTTGTCTGCTGCACAACCCATCAGAATGTCCAATATTTTTGTTTTCATTTTTTAATATGCGTTTGGAGCATTATAGCTTATAGGCACAGGACTATAGCTTATATAGACGTGTTTTCTGCCCTCAAAGAACTTAAAAGTAAAATTGAGGAAAGGAAAAAAACACAAGTAAAGTTTCACAACATGAGATTTAAATAATAAACTAATAATTAAATGTCATCTTCTAGATTTACTAAATGCATGATTCGACCAAGAAGTGCCACAGTGTCTCAGAGGAGGGAGGAGACCAGACAGGCCCCGGCAGGGCAGGTTTTGTGGAGGTGGGAGCCTCACTCAGCCAGGAGGGTCTTGAGGATATGAGCTTGATGAGAGTTCTGAGTGGCACCAAACACTTCCAGTGTTTTCCCCAGGTCCCCTTCAGCGAATTGCATGCCCCAAATGTTTCTTATAAAAATAAAATAGGTAAGAGGAGAATTCTTGAAACCAATCGGGAATGCCTTCTAGAAAGAATGAACCCGTGGATTCACTTATTTAAAATGAGCCTTGGCCTGCTTCCATCTCGGGGTGAATTTCATCTGGATTGAGAGGGGCTCTCCAATCTCTAATCTTGAAAATGTACAAGTGATTCCAGGGCAATTTAAGTGGCACTTGTGCGCACACATGGAATAGGTTCCTACTACATGCTAGGCACTCCATCTGGCCTTGTCAGGATAGGACAGGTCAGCGTATAGACCCAGACATGATCTGCAGTGTATCTTTGGCCCATCTCGCTTTGGGATGCCCTCTTTTCTATGCTTCCCTCTGCATGTGCCTGTGGCATTCATTCACTTACACATTCACTCACTCTTACCCACTCAGCACCATGTTGGTGTGCACATGCTCCAGGCACCGTATTAGGCACCAGGCCTCCCTTTTAGAAGCTATAGGTTCAGGGTAGGCAGTCTGAGAATTCCAGTTGCATTCTGTTCTAGTTATGTCAGTGTGAGTTCCATTACATAGGTACCAGGAATGTGCCCAGGTAAGGAGAAGAGGGCATCGGTGGCCACATGGGAAACAAGAAAAACAGTCTGTCCAGGCCATCACTACCTATTCCCTGAAATATTATAGAGTCCACTCCTTCTCTCTCAAATCAATGCTGTGTGTTCCTATGTTACCTCTGTGAGACACAGTTCTAAGCATTCTTCACTCTTGCAAACCTACACACGACCTCTAGGATGGGGCTTTGCTCATTCATCCCTCCAGATTCCCTACTCTCTGAGAACACTGCATTTCCAAACCATAGTCCCCACAGCACCATGATGCAAACGCTCCACCTTTGAGTGGTGGAGACAAAGGAAGGAGAGATGTATCATCAGACAGGCTCGGTGGGACTCCCAAGGGGGCTAACCTCAGCTAATCCATCTGCAAAATTAAAGGGTTCATTTACGGTGTTGAATGCCCCTTTTGGCACTAGTGATATTTTACAATGGCCCTAAAATTGAGATAAAGATGCTTTGTACCAAGAACTGCTATGAGGTTTGAGTGAAATCATCTTTCTACAGTGCCCAGTTCCAGATGCAGTGCAGACATTCAACTAGAGGGAAGAAGGTGATGAATGCAGAAACTTTCCATCCTTCCTTGTTTTTATCTAGATTATATTTAAAATGAGTAACTCTTAGAAGTACAAATTGTCTTTCAAAAATTAGAGAGTCTTATTCTAGAGTCGCTTTCTAATTTCAGGCAACGAACTTAAAATGAGATGTGGAGCTGAACCAGTTAATTTCAGAGGTTTGGGAGAGAGAGAGAAGGCTGGCAGTGTGAAATCACCCTTATCATTTCCCAAGGGTTTTGCTTCTGAATTCTGGACTAGTAGTCAGTGCCTAGGGAGACCGAAAGGACTGCATACCACACTGGAGGAGGCAAAGAAAGATTCATCTCCATGCCAGGAGCTTGACCCTGGAGACAGAACCAAATCCCTCTCTATGGGACTGGAATAACACACCATCCAAACTCTGTTTCCATGGATAAGCAGAAGGCAAGCACGCCCTGTCTACTTCATCACAGCCAGTTCTGCTGGGCAGCAGGTGAGAAAAAAGTGGAAGAGGAGAAGGAGTTTACTTTAGTAGCCTTTAAAAATTAAAAATTATGAGAAGTATTAAATTATTTAAAAGTATTACAAATTGAAAATAATCCAGAATTTAAAATCTGTATTTGTAATGAGCTTTAAATATTAAAAAACACAGACCTCGAAAGGTCAGCCTTGTTCATTTCCTGTGCCACACACTTTCTTGTGACAGTGTTGACACCTGCTTATACACACCGGAAATAGAGAGGAAGGAAAAATTGCTTTCTTTAGGCCCAGCTGTGGAGGGGAACAGAGATAGGGAAGGCAGAAGGGTGGATGCCAACTTATAACACCATCCAGCTGTGGCCCGCTTGCACGTGGCCGTGTTATGGATGCTGTTGACAAAAGGCAGCCGGGGTGCATCCTTGTAATTCCCTGGCAAAAGGCAGCTTGCTAACACATGGGCCTTGCTTGAGCACAGATAGAGTACATCAAATCTCCATGAAGTTTGCTAGCCGTTCCTTTCATTAATCACCCTGGGCTGTCAAGTTGCAGAGTGTTAACACAGGAGTCCTTTCAGATAGCTCATCCGTTGCTTGTGTCAAGACAATGTCCACAATCCATGTAGACAAAACTATGGCGTTCGGGCCACCTCCCCTGATCCCCTCCCTCCCAGACCCTAGGCGGCTGGTCCCAGCCTTCCTCTTTTCCCTCCCCGCTTTGTTTCTGCAGCTCTCTGGCTCACAGCAGCAGGCTCAGCTGGAATAACAACACCATTCCCTGTTTGGCTGATGCTTCCTCTGCTAATTCACTTGGCTTGCACTGACGCACGGAGAGCCCCAGGGTGCATAATCCCGGAGGATGTGACATATGAATGAGCACCATTACTCTGGAGCCCCACTGAGAGGCAGAGTGGATCAGATAAGCCACTTTCAGACAGCTTTGACAATTGGGAGGAAGCTCCCAGACAAGAGAACTCTGCGGTCTATGTTGCTGCCATAGGCTTGTAAATAAGAAGGGATTTGGAGGGAGTCGGACAAATCCCAGCCCTGCCGATTGCTTGTGCCACTTCAGGCAAGTTGCTGAACTCGTCTAAGTTTTAGTTGCAATCTGCAAAGTGGAGCTGGAAATGCCTAACAGCCTAAGTCTATGCCTTAAACTTACCCATCACCTCCAAAAGTTTCCTCCCACCCTCTTTACTTATTATTATGATTAAGTGTGTGCATGTCAAGAACAATTAATATAAGATTTACTCCTTTAGCAAAACTGCAATTATGTGATATAGTACCGTTAGGCGTAGGCACTATGCTGTCCAGTATATCTTGAGGACTTATTTATCTTGTCTAACCAAAGCTTTGTACCCTTTGACTAATATCTCCTCATTTTCTCCTCCGCCCAGCCTTTGGCAACCACCCTTCCACCCCGTCTCTATGAGTTTGACTATTTTAGATGTATCATAAAAGCAGTATCATGTAACACTTATCCATTCACAAGTATATACTTATATCCAAACTCATCAAGTCATCTAGTTGTACACATTAACTATGTACAGCTTTTTGTATGTTAAAAATAATAAGTAGATAGGAACATTCTAAAAATTGTGAAAATGAATGTAAATGGGTTGAACAGACCATTAAAAAAAAACTGCCTACCAGCCAGAGTTGAACCTATCTCAGTGCCCAAACAGGTGCTTACAAATACGGGTTATTTTATTTTCTGTTTGGTGCCACTCTTTTTAGATGTCAGAAGGCTTCAGTTCTGCCTGCAAGCGTCTGAGACTAGGAACAATCTGGTAGCCACTCTAGACCCCAGTTCTCCCATTTAAAAAGCTAACGAACTGGACGACATTCTCTCCAACATGCTTTTTAGCGCCAGTTTGTCTTTGATTCTAAAATCCAGGTAAGGCCAGGGTTGGAAGATAACAAGAACCCTAATTTAGAAGTCAAAGTTGCTTCTGGAATCTCAGGAACAGTTTGCCTTGTATTAGAAATTCCCGAGCTCCAGTCGCCTGCGCTGGAGGCTCTGCCTCCGATCACCGGGACGGCTTGCCACGCTTACATTAAGCTCCCTGTACACAGTCACAAAAACATATCATTTCCACTTCCCGTGTCATGAGTTGCAAGTACTGGGAGCCTTTTGAGGCCTTAATCAAAGACCGAGATACCAGAGAAGAGGCCATATGTTTAAAGTGTCAGGAGAACGCACTCAGGCCCCCGATAAATGATTTGCTCCTCACTGGCTGATTTACTGTTCATTTCTGCAGAACCTCCGGCAGCTTGAAAGGGCGCCAACTGTTAACCACAACGGCTCTGAGGTCGCAGCTGCACGGTGCCTCCTAAGCAGGACTTGCCGTTTCCTATAGGCCTGGGGTAATGGAGACAGTAGGAACCGGGGAGGCGGATAGGCTGGTGTCAAATCCCTCAGTCTTAGAGGCTCTGTGGATTGGGCAAGTTGTAGAGCCCTCTGAATACCCCATTTCCTATTCTGTAAATTTGAGGCGGTAAGAGCGAGCCCACGGGTTATTTCGTTTTGGGGTTTAAAATGGTGAACAGAAGGCAGTAAGGTACGCTGAAGTCAGACTCAAGTCACAGACCGTGGTCTCCTGGTTACAAACGTCTCACTGCTTCACTATTCTGTGCCCAACGTCCCAGACACCGAAGAGACCTCATAAATATTTACACCTGGCGTGTGTTGCGATGTTCAATTAATTGCTCCTGTGACGCACTTTGAGCGCCTTGGAGGAAAGGTGTAATGCAAAGGCCTGGGATTATTAAAGGCACAAACAAGTCAGCTCACGGAAGCAGCGTCCTCAGGAGCCTTCCACTGCCTCGGGGCTTTTCAGAAAAGCCCAAAACCTAGGGAAAAAGTGTTTCCAAAAGGATCCGATCCAATGGTTGGATTGTGGCTGTGCAAAGACCTTGTCAGAAAATGAGGCCAGGCGCAGTGGCTCACACCTGTAATCCCAGCACTTTGGGAGGCCGAGGCGGGCAGATCATCGGAGGTTGGAATTCGAGACCAGCCAGGCCAACCTGATGAAACCCCGTCTCTACTAAAAATACAAAAAATTAACCCAGTGTGGGAGGTGGAGGTTGCAGTGAGCCAAGATTGTGTCATTGCACTCCAGCCTGGGCAACAGAGCGACACTCTATCTCAAAAAAAAAAAAAGAAAAAAAATAGGCAAAGACATGTACAGATAACTTACCAAAGAAGACACATAAATGGCCCAAAACCTTTTGGGAAAAAAGAAATTCAATCTCACTAGTCATCAAGGAAATGAAATGGGTAAAACGAGGAATCAAGTGCTATGTAGGCAAAGTGGTTTTAAGGTATGGATTTAATGGTGGTGAGACACAATGAGACAAGCTCTTCACATTCCATGCATAAGAATATAAATTATTATTAATTGGCGCAGCTCATCCAGAAAGCTTCTGAGTAATACGCAACAAGGGGCCAAGAGTGTTCACGTTATTTGACCCCTTCATTGTGCTTGATAACATCTCTCTATAGAAAGACCCAAGCCGGGCGTGGTGGCTCAAGCCTGTAATCCCAGCACTGTGGGAGGCCAAGGTGGGTGGATCACGAGATCAAGAGATACAGACCATCCTGGCCAACATTGTGAAACCCTGTCTCTACTAAAAATACAAAAATTAGCCTGGCCTGGTAGCACACACCTGTCCAGCTACTAGTAGTAGTCCCAGCTACTCAGGAGGCTGAGGCAGGAGAATTGCTTGAACCCGGGACGTGAGATCGTGCCACTGCACTCCAGTCTGGCGACAGAGACTATGTCTCAAAAAAAAAAAAAAAAGAAAGATTCAGAGTTGAGGTTTAAATGCTAAATACACATGGCAACATCATTTTACAAAGTTAGCACTAGCAAGAACCTAAATGCCCCTTAAAAATATCATGTAGATCAGGGGTCCCCAACCCCTGGGTCACAAACCAGTACTGGTCTGTGGTGTGTTAGGACCTGGGTCACACCGTAGTAGGTGGGCAGTGGATGACTGAGCATTATCGCCTGAGCTCCGCTTCCCATCAGATCAGCAGCGGCATTAGATTCTCATGGGAGCGCAAACCCTCCCATGAACTGCGCCTGGGAGGGATCTAGGTTCACAC
>NW_012103332.1:2066639-2083004 GCF_000951045.1 Mandrillus leucophaeus | reverse complement strand
GATCATCTGAGGTTAGGAGTTCGAGACTAGCCAGGCCAACCTGGTGAAACCCCATCTTTACTAAAAATACAAAAAATTAGCCCAGTTTGGGAGGTGGAGTTTGCAGTGAGCCAAGATTCTGTCATTGCACTCCAACCTGGGCAACACAGCAACACTGCCTCAAAAAAAAGAAAAAAGAAAAAAAATGGGCAAAGACATGTACAGATAACTTACCAAGAAGACACATAAATGGCCCAGAACCTTTTGGGAAAAAAGAAATTCAATCTCACTAGTCATCAAGGAAATGAAATGGGTAAAATGAGGAATCAAGTGCCATGTAGGCAAAGTGGTTATAAGGTATGGATTTAATGGTGGTGAGATACAGTGAGACGAGCTCTTCACATTTCATGCATAAGAATATAAATTATTATTAATTGGCGCAGCTCATCCAGAAAGCTTCTGAGTAATATGCAACAAGGGGCCGAGAGTGTTCACGTTATTTGACCCCTTCATTGTGCTTGATAACATCTTTCTACAGAAAGATCCAAGCTGAGCGTGATGGCTCAAGCCTGTAATCCCAGCACTGTGGGAGGCCGAGGTGGGTGGATCACGAGGTCAAGAGATCGAGAGCATCCTGGCCAACATCGTGAAACCCTGTCTCTACTAAAAATACAAAAATTAGCCTGGCCTGGTAGCACACACCTGTAGTCCCAGCTACTCAGGAGGCTGAGGCAGGAGAATTGCTTGAACCCGGGAGGTGAGATCGTGCCACTGCACTCCAGTCTGGCGACAGAGACTATGTCTCAAAAAAAAAAAAAGAAAGATTCAGAGATGAGGTTTAAATGCTAAATACACATGGCAACATCATTTTACAAAGTTAGAACTATCAAGAACCTAAATGCCCCTTAAAAATATCATATAGATCGGGGTCCCCAACCCCTGGGTCACAAACCAGTACTGGTCTGTGGTGTGTTAGGACCTGGGTCACACTGTAGTAGGTGGGCAGTGGACGACTGAGCATTATCGCCTGAGCTCCGCTTCCCATCAGATCAGCAGCGGCATTAGATTCTCATGGGAGCGCAAACCCTCCCATGAACTGCGCCTGGGAGGGATCTAGGTTCACACTGCTTGTGAGAATCCTACTAATACATGATGATCTGAGGTAGAACCATTTCTTCCCTTCATCCTGAAACCATCCCCAACCCCCGTCTGTGGAAATACCATCTTCCAGGAAACTGGTCCCTGATGCCAAAATGGTTGAGAACCACTGAGGTAGATAATCAACACCTTGTTTTTGAATAACATTTGAAGATATAGAATATATTTGTAACATCAAAATCCTACACGTTCTTTTATATTATTATTTTTTCAAGAGATCTTGCTATGTTGCCCAGGTTGGATGTGAACTCCTGGGCTCAAGTGATCCTCCCACCCCAGCCTCCTGAGGAGCTGGGACTGCAGGTGTGTGCCACCATGCTGGGCTCTTTTGTATTGATACGGATAAAAGAAAAACTTCAGCCGAATGAAATTTAAAGGAGCTTAATTGACCAACGAATGGTTTGAGAGTCGGGTGGCCTTCCCAGCCACAGGAGGCTCAGAGACTCCAGTGCAGCCATGTGGTGGAAGAAGGTTTATGGACAGAAAAAGGAAAATGATGTATAGAAAATGGAAGTGAGGTACAGAAACACCCAGATTGGTTACAGCTCGGCATTTGCCTGATGTGAACACAGTTCCAACAGTTGGCTACATCTGACTGGCTAAAACTCAGTGATTGCCACAACGATAGGCTGTTGTCTGTTTACACCTCCACTTTTTATAGTTCATGATATATAGAGAAATCTTTAGGCAGAACTTAAAATATGTAAGGAGGCAACTGTGGGCTAAGCTTGATTTGACAATGCCTATATGTGTTTAAATGCATGCATACATCTTCAGGTATGTAGATAGCTATGTACATGAGAATAACCAAAATATAACCCGTAGTGTCCATTTTTATTTTCTTCTACATGTTGTTTTCTAGAAAATAGAAATATATACATTATTTCTGTGTATGATAGAATAATATGTGACTTCAGGTCTGTAATAGTACATACGTAAAGCAGCTTCAGAGGCTGACTTGTACAATGATGTTTGATGACTGCCTGTTCGTACGCAGGGGATCGGTGGAAGTGCAGCAATGGACACTTAACTTGGTTCTCTTTTCTTCCCTAGGTCATGGCCTCACTGCAATAGTGCAACAGGTGAGTCGGGGCTCTCTATCACCTAAGTGATGGGAATGTCAGCATAAGTCTGTTGGGCTGTTATTTCCATTCTTTTTTGTTTTTATTTCAATAAAACTGTGGCCTATTCGAAGTGACATTAGCCACTGCCATTCCTTCCAGTTGCCCCAGGGTACAGCCTGATCTGTGACTCTCGAAAGCTTTGGAAATTGGCTGGATGGATGGGAATCCTGGCTCTCTACTTAGCTGTGCAGCTTTGCGTGGAGCACAGATCTTTCTGAGCCTGAGTTCCTTCATCTATGCAATGGGTATAAGTCTACCTCAGTGCCAGTCTTATGGCAACTCACTAATATTCATTCAACTAAATTCTACATAATTAGTTACCCCAAAACATGGGTGGAAAGAATGAATGGTTCAAAAGCCATCTTTGATGCTTCTCCTGTATCTCTCTTCATAGCCTCTTTTCTGGTACTAGGCACTTAACAGGAGCCCATTAAAGCTTAAGTGAAAGTATGCACTATTCATCGGGGAAGGTTATTATTTCAGGGAAAGTTCCATAGAACTTCCCTAGAAAGCTGGTGTCTAGATAGAATGACTGGAACGAGGCAGAAAAACGGAGACGTTGTCCAGAGGAAGCATGCAAAGAAGTGATGGAGTCCTAAGGAGTTATGTACTCGGCAAAGGCATTTGAAACTTTCATCATACCGCATGTTGGAGTGCATAACCAGCCCTCAGCATGTCCCACCCAGCAGCCAGCAGAACTGGGCAAAAAGCAAAAGTGAAAGCGAGAAATATGAGTTCACAGAGGCAGAGAGCACCCAGCCTTAATCTCTCTACAGAAAATGTTTTCATTCAACTTCCCGGTCAGGCCTCACCAAGGTTGTGTTCTCTCAAGGTAGATAATACCAAATTGTGTTGGGGTCTTTAGTATCAAAGGCACCTCTCACCCCTCCCATCCTTCACTGGCATCCTGGAGGGTAGAGAATATTGTAACGGGGTGGCATACCTGGGAATGAAGTGGCTTGTCTGATGTGCTTGGCAACTGGTGAATCATAAAGCACACAGGTAAAATAGAGCGGCCAGCTCCACCTACTCGTACCCTCTTCCTCCCGTCTTGCTCCCCACCTTGGTTAAGACAGACAGAAATGGACAGATGGGCACTCCATTTCTTAACAACAATCTAGAGACACCAGCAGGAAAAACAAAACAAATCGAAACCCCACAAAAGTCCATTGAGATAAAGTGGCCCAGGCCTGCTCATACACACTCGAACCTACACCTTACCAGAAACACTTAGCAGCAAATCATGACATTCCCAGTCTGTTCAAAATAATAGCCCAGACCAGGCGCAGTGGCTCACGCCTGTCATTCCAGCACTTTGGGAGGCCAAGTCAGGCGGATCACAAGGTCAGGAGTTCGAGACCAGCCTGGCCAATATGGTGAAACCCCATCTCTACTAAAAATACAAACATTAGCTGGGCATGGTGGTGGGCACCTGTAGTCCCGGCTACTCAGGAGGCTGAGGCAGGAGAATCACTTGAACCCCAGAGGTGGAGGTTGCAGTGAGCCGAGATTGCCCCACTGCACACCAGCCTGGGTGCTCTGGGTGACAGAGCAAGACTCCGTCTCAAAAACAAAAGAAAAGAAATAACAGCCCAGCAGACCTACGCATACTTATGAATCGGCCTAGGCATACTTATGAACCACAACAAATGTCTACTAAAGCACAGCAGACCTTATCTAATTAAGATACGCACGACGATTTACAAAACAGACTGTGCGCCAGGGTGGTTTGATAACATTCCCAGATACTTCAAGTTGTTTCTGATTTTTGACGATGGGATCATTTGAAAGCAGGAGAGGGCGTTCATGCGAGAAAATACTAGGGAGTCATTAAAATGACGATGTTGAAGCATATTCATTGTCATGGATGTGTTGGTAGCATGTGATTTTGTGAAAAAGCAGGGAAAAATAGGATACACAGAGTGATTGTATATTTATAAACTATAAATCGATGATGGGTGGTGTGTGTGATTATGTGTGTGTCTGTGTGTGTGTATGAGTCACTTGACTATAATCAAATATTTGTATACTTGTATGATTTGTCTTGCTATGGTAACATTATAGCAATTTTTATTCCCTTCTTTTTTGCCTATCTGTGGCTTATAATTTTCTACAGTAGCACGTGTTTTTGTATGCTAAAAACAATCTATCAGAAAATATTCTTTAGGAAACTATTCCAAGCCTGGAGAAGACAGACACATATTCAAACTGGGACAGTCTGTCAAGGTCAATACCTTCTCAGAGGCTGATACACAGAAAACAGTGCAATGCTTTCCATAAAATAAACTCCTGAGTTTTTCTCCTTCCCCTAAATGAAGAATTTAACTGGAAAAGATGGCCCTGTTTAGAAAGTGGATCCTTCTGTCTTAAGCCTCCACGTATAATAAAAACATTGATGAAGATAGATATTGGCTGATTTGATTTAAAAGACAAGAAATTTCATTTTGTCCAGGAAAATCTTACTTTTAAGTCTTTCTAAGGAAAGCAGTCTTCAAGGTTGATTTTTCCTACTTGTAAAAGAAAAATTAATAAGGATTTTAGGACACGAGGGAGACATGCAGGTATAGAATATGTGAGCATCTAATGCCCCCTGCTGGCTATTTCCGATGCTGCGATGCCTGTATTAATTGAGCAGAGGCTGGCGTCCTCCTGGTTCTCTCCACAGGGTGTTGGGAATAATCGTGAACAGAAATAAATAAAAAAAACTGACAGTTGACTCTTGGGGACAAGCCAGGATTTCAAATCATCCCAAGATTGGTAAACCCAAGGATTAACATTGTCTTCAAAATTCAATTACAACAGTTAAAAATCACAACAGTTCAAAGTGAGTATTTTCAAGCCCACATTGGGGTTTAGCTCTTTGTCAGGCATATAGTAAAGCCAGGGAATCCCTACCTTTAACAAGATGATTCCAATTCAAGTAGTTCCGGGCCATTCTTCTTTAGAATTGCTGGCTGAAGGTTAAAAAGAGAGAGAGGGAGAAGAAAACTATCCAGACTCTTCCCACCAAGAAGCTGTCCTCAATTCTCTAGATAACAAATGTCACCATATTTCATTTGAATTTCTAAGGGCACTCCAGGAATGGGACAGGAGGCAGCTGCCTTCCCTATCACCATTCACCCACTCGTCCATCCATTTATTCAACCAATCTGTGATACGTTCATATCTGTGCTTTGGGCACAGATTTAAAAAAAGAAAAAGAAAAAGAAAACAAAACTTAAAGGTCCTGGGGACTCAAGTAGTCTGAGATTGTATTACTGTATTTTGCATATGAGGAAATTAAGAACTAGAGAACAGAAGTAAATTTCCAAGGGCCACCTAGTGGGAACATTATGCCTGTTCTTCAAACCCCCATTAAATGTTTCCTGTGTAGCTATTTCTGTGAGTTTGGACTATTTGTGGCTTCGAATTATTAGCTCATAATCTTCAGATCAAAGAACTGTTGTTCAGTGAATAAACTGAAATGCCCAGAGAGGTAGATGACTGAGTCTGTCTCTCTCTCTCCTCTCTCTTTTTTTGTGTATGTGTGTGTGTATGTATGTATACACACACACACATGTATATATACACATACACGGTCATGTGTCACATACTAATAGGGACGTATTCTGAAAAATACATCATTAGGTGATTTCAACATTGTGTGCACATCATAGAATGCACTTACACAAACCTAAATTGTGTAGCCTACTACATACCTAGGCCATATAGCATGGTCTATCGCACGTAGGTTACAAACAAAACATCCTGCACAGGATGTTACTGTGCTGAATATTGCAGGCAGTTATAACACAATGGTAAGAATTTGTGTATCTAAACATAGAAAAAGTACAGTAGAAATACAACATAAAAGATAAAAGGGGTACACCTGTGTAGGACACTTACCATAAAGGGAGCTTGCAAGACTGGAAATTTCTCTGGATGAGTTAATGAACGAGTGGTGAGTGAATGAGAAGGCCTAGATCATCACTGTAAACCCATGTCGACATTAGAATCTCTATGCTTAGGCTATTTGATTAAACTATATTTTCTTCAATAATAAATTAACCTTAGGTTACCAGAACTTTTACAGTTTTAAATGTTTAAAGTTTTGTGACTTTTTGACTCTTTCCTGGTAAGACTTATCTTAAGCACAAAGGCATTCTACCATTTTACAAAAATACTTTCCTTCTTCATGTCCTTATTTCAGAATGTTTTTTTCTATTTTTAATTTTTTTAATTTTTTTTTATTTTTTAAATGTTTTTGCCAAAAACTAAGACACAGATGCACACATTAGCCTAGGCCTGCACAGCGTCAGGATCATCAATATCACTGCCTTCCGCCTCCACATCTTGTTCCACTGGAAGATCTTCCGGGGCGATGACACACATAGAGCTGTCATCTCCTAGGATAACAATGACTTCTTCTGGAATCCCTCCCAAAGGGCTTGCCTGAGGCTGTTTTACAGTTAACTTTTTCTAATAAGTGGAAGGATGCTTTAAAATAACAAAAAAAAGTATGATGTAGTAAACAAACCAGTGTTATAGTTATTTTATCATTATGAAGTATTACATACTGTACATAATTGTACGTGCTAGACCTTCATATGACTGGCAGCAAAGTGGGCTTCCTTACACCAATGTCACCACCGCAAGTATATGAGTCATGCCTTGTGCTATGATGTTATAATGGCTACAACATCATTAGGTAACGATACAGATCTGATAAGTGGAGGAAACCAGGGTCCTCAGTCTTGTGCCGAACTGGATAAAACGACATGGACACATGTGGCGTGGTCTTAAGGAGTGGAGAGTTTAATTAGGCAAGAAAGAAGGAAGGAAGAAGAAAACAGGTCCCCCATACAGAGACAGAGGGAAGCGGGATTTGAACAAAGACAAAACCCCTGTGTAGCAGAAAAGTGTTTGCTTATATGAGGAGGCTGGAGGAGGTGGTGCCTGATTTGCATAGGCTTTAGGGGATTGGTTTGACCAGGCATGTCATTCATGTAGCCCGTGAAAAAACTGGCCCTCTTAGCCTTTTAATATGCAAATGCAAGGCACCATGATGTTCTACACATGTGGGGATATGTGGGGCTGGCCATGTTGCCAGGGACATGTGGGGACAAGGGCAAGAAGAGGGCAGGAATCACCAAGTTTGGGTGGACCTAGTTTCTAATGGCTGGCCTTTGCATATCAAAATTTGCTAGCTGGTTCTAAGAGCCTGGGCTTTCCTGCTAGACGAGAAGCATTTCTGGGGCTGCTTTAAAAGAAACAAAAATTTTCCAAGGACCCCTTTTCCTCCCTATTTGCCTAAAATAATTTATTAATAACTCCCATAACAGTAATAGGAATTTTTCTGCTCCATTATAATCTTATGAGACCATGGTCATATATGTGATTCATCATTGACCAAAACATGGTTATGTGGCACATAAATGTATATACATATATATTTTTTTCTATACCTATTTCTCTCTCTCTCATTCCCCTCTTCCTTCCTCTTTTCTTCTTCTTCCCAGTTATAAGCCATATAGTCAAAACTCACTGACTGTCATAATCCTTTACTCAGAGATGGTGAAATATAAGATTTAAAGAGTTCTACTTTGGCCTTCATCTGGCCACCCAGATGACAGTGGCCACTGAATCCCTGTGCCTCATAGCTGAAGGGGACCCCAGCTTGAAGAACCCTTGTGAAGCATCAGCAAGTGGATATCAACAGAGTTGAACGCTGAAAAAGTCGCACATGTTGCTTAAAAATGAGCACTAAAAAATGAACAAGTTCTCAATATAGATCTGAAAGCAGTGCTAACAACCTGGTTTGAGTGAGAAGGATTTGGTCATGACGTTAAACTTGAAAAGACAAACACACAACACAGCATCTTGTTACTGGGCGCTGAGCCAAGAAGTTATCCTCTGGGAATTCTGAGTTGATTTCCCACCTAAATTCTATGGACCAAAACTTCTCAACAGCCGTTTGGGGGTAGGTGCTGTTACTCCCATTCTACAAGTTAACCCTAGTTAACTGAGGCTTATAAGCAGTTGGGTTTGCCTGAGGTCACATGGCTCCAGAGTGACAGGGCCAGGATTTAAGCCTAAAACTTCTCCACTCAGCTCCCATGAAATACATGTTGCCTTCCTCATGCCTTTGATCAGCTGCTCTGCTGTGTTCCTGGCAAACACTAACCTCCGTAAGGAGATAAAACATCAAAGGCTGCAAGGCACTTAAAAAAATTCATGGGGCTTAAACACGAGAGATGTTTATTTATTTATTTATTTTTTCTTATGTAAGTCAAGTCCCAAGGTAAACAGTCCAAGGCTCTTTGGCAGCTCTGCTCCTGGAAGTCCTCAGAGACCCTGTTCTTCCTGCCTTTTTGCTCCCTCCCTTGTATTCGCCTTAATCTTACAGCCTAAAATAGTGATGTCTGTACTGCAGGCCACAGGATGGAAAAAGAAGAGAAAAAGGAGAAATAAAAAGTGCATAACAACTTCAGGAAGTATCCTGGAAATTGTGACTTGATTTTCCACCTAGATTCAATTGACCAAAGCTTGGACTCATGGCCATGCATAGCTACAAGGAAGACATGTAGCTCCAGGTGACCACGAGCCCAGCTAAACAGCAAAGGGTTCTGGTACCAGAGAAGACAGAGAAAATAGATATGGGGAGACACACGACTGTCTCTGCCACAGAGTAGTTAGTAACAGGTAGCTGGGACTCATGGACCCCTCAATTTTCAACACATATTCTTAAGTCCAGCTGGCAACCTGCAGATTTGGAGCCAACCCTGATCTTTGCCACACCTCTCCTCCCCTTCCCCACTCCCCTGAGTCTTCTTTTGAAACTGAAAAGAAACCAGAAGCTGGTTTTGCTTGGGGAACCTGTCTGGCTTGAGAATGTCCAAGCAACCTACTAACTGACTTGCTTTCCTAGGGAAATAGAAAGTGCTAAACCTCTGCAGGCTTCCTATTTTTATTTCTCTTCTCATGCAAGATAAGCATATTCTCATCATGGGACCCACCGGGAATTCTTCCAGTTCAGGATTTCCTTTGAATGTGAATATCCCATGGCAACAGCACTTGAAGGTCCACCGGCTACCCTTTCCCTGCAAAGCCACTAAATGGGGGCATAGATGAAGGCACCGGCCCTGCACCTCCAGAGACTTCAGCTCCCAGAAGTGTTTCCAAATGAAAATAATCTGAGAGTCTCTATTTACCTAATGGCCTGTCTTCCTTTGGAAGGGAACTGGAGCTTCTAGGTTAGTGGTTCTAAAACTTCAGGGTGAATAAATGTCACCAGAGGAGCTGGAGGAAAAAAAAAACCAGACTGATTCAACTGGTTTGCTCTGGGACTCAGGTTTTGCCTTGTTTCCTTTCTTCAGCTCCCAAGGTGAGTCTGATGCAAATGGTCAAGGGACCTCAGTTGGATGCGTATTGGCCAAGCACCTCTGTCATCCTTGGCTGGGCCTCTGCAGACACAAGAAGAGTTGTTCAAGGGACAGCCACAGGGCTGGAGTAACTGCCTTCTGGCTATCAGGAGGCTCTCCAGGGCTTTATACTGCGTATATCTATCTTCACTTCCCTCTTAAAAATAACTTTCAAAGGGACATTGTTTCTTGCAAAAAGATGTTTCCTTGAGGGAAACACAGAAGTCAGCTGTTCTCTGGAGCTGTCTGGTGTCTGTGGGTGATGAATGACTCCACACATCCACGCAACACAACCACAACTCTCCCAGGATGCAGATGTGAAATCTACTGAGCAACTCCCTTTCTCTTTTTAGAAAATGGTCCCAGGAAGCCAATCTTTCTTTCAGGTCCAGGAAGATGCGAATGCCTGGAAGGGTTTGGGTTGAGCCACTTTGGTGGGGATCTGGGTCCATGAGAGGAAGTGTAAAGCTCTGTTCGCTCTGCGCGGGAGCAGGAAGGTTCTGTCGCTGCTTCCCGATTCTGACATGTTCCTGCTGTACTGCATTCTGTATTTGACAACTGACTGTTTATTGATTGTGCATTCACCGTATGCCCATCTCTGCTACACGTGCATTGCAGGAGCCATCGGAAGCCTGAAGTCTTGCCACTGCCTGGGGGGAGGCAGGTACCATAGTTTGTAACTAGATTATTTATTGGTTAGCTTTGTTCCTAGATGCTATGGAGAAACTTGAAAAAAAAAAAAGTATTAATCAGGGAGGACTACCATCTACAATGAATAAACTACAAATGTTAGTGGAATGTAAAAAAGGTTTATTTCTTCCTCACATCACAATCCAATGTGGATCAAAGGAAGGCTTTTTCCAAACAGTCATTGTGATTCACTTCCCTTTTACCCAACAGCTTCCATCATCCGCATGGGCCTTGGGGTCTCTGCCCAGCCACTGAGGCAAGATCAAGAGCATAGAAGGTCAAGTAGGGCAACCTAGATTCCATCACAGCCAACACCCCAGGGGTGGGAGATCCATGCCATGCCCACTCGCCTGCCCAGGGCAGGGGAAGGAGAGATATGGACACCAGCCAAGCACCACAGGAAAAGGAGACAGGCCTGGTGCACACATGTGTGCAGCATTCTCACTGCCATCCCAGGTGCCAGGGGTGGTGAGGTACAGGGCTGGAGAGGTGCTCTTTAATTTTTGCCTGACATCGGTGGTCAGGAAAGCCCCCTCCAGGGGAAATGACATTTCAGATACAGTTGGATAGTGGACAAAGATCCAGGCATGGGCAGATCCAAGAAAAGAGGGCTATAGACAGAGGGATGGTGGTGCAAGCTCCTGAAGTAGCGTGAGCTGGGTGTGCTGGGAGACTCAAGGAGAAGCTAGCTGAAACAGCTGAAGTCAGAGGTGAGAAAGAGGTAAAGGAAGAGTTTCATGATTCTTATTGCAGAATGGTGAGACAAGCTTTATTCCAGATGATGGAGATAGGTAAAGGATTACTGCAATGAGTGTTTGCAGTATGAAAGAGACTGGGCTCAACTCAGAATACAATAAAGACAAGTGGAAATTTATAGGAGAGGTGTAGCAGGACAAGTCACAGACAAAACCCCTCAGACACGGAGTTAAAGAAGGAAGGGTTTTATTTGGCTGGGAGCTTTGGCAAGACTCACGTCTCCAACAACCGAGCTCCCCAAGTGAGAAATTCCTGTCCCTTTTAAGGGCTTACAACTCTAAGGGGGTCCACGTGAGAGGGTCATGATCAATTGAGCAAGCAGCGGGTACATGACTGGCGGCTGCATGCACCAGTAATCAGAACGGAACAGAACAGGACAGGGATTTTCACAATGCTTTTCCATACAATGTCTGGAATCTATAGATAACATAACCAGTTAGGTCGGAAGTCGATCTTTAACCAGGCCCAGGGTGTGGCGCTGGGCTGTCTGCCTGTGGATTTCATTTCTGTCTTTTATTTTTTACTTCTTTCTTTGGGGGCAGAAATTGGGCATAAGACAATATGAGGGGTGGTCTCCTACCTTAAAGGTAGCAGCGTGAAGGTCTGGGAAAGGAAAATTACAAAGAGGAAACCTCAGGGGTAAGGGAAAGGGCGGGGACAGAGGTGGTTTCTGGCTAAACTGACCTGAAAAGATTCTTGCTGAAGGCAGGCCAAGGTGATCAGACATCACGGGAGGAAGGTGGCAGAGGAGGGCCCTGATTGGATGAGATATGGAGGCTGATCAGGCATGGAGAATGGGAGATTCTGGCTAAACTGACTTAGTAGGAGTCTTGCAAAAATTGGACAATGCAGAAATGAATGTGGAATCTCACAAGGTGGGCCTCGCAGAGAAAAGAGTTCAGGATAGCCTGACTACAGTTTGGTCCAGGAGAGAAGAGGCTGGAAAGGGATGAGGTCAGAGAACAGGATGGGGCAGGTTGTGCTGAGCTCTGGGGGCCACACAGGGCACCTGGTCTGTATGACATGGGCAACGAGTGACATGAACTGATGCACTGTGTTAGGATCATGCTTTAAAATTACATTTTCAAAACTCTGCACTGATGACACAGATAGGTACTCAGGGAGATTGAAGGATAAAAGACAATTCCTTCCCTAAAGAACATACAACAAAAAAGTAATCAGATCCTGCCTATTCATATTTAAATGTCATGGTGAGTGAGACAGAAAACACATATGTTAACAATTCAGTGAGACTGACGTGGCCTGGAGTAGTCAGAGAGAAAAGCAGGGAAATCGGATCTGAAAGGACGATGAGCATCTGGGAAGCAAAGGGGAGGTGAGAAGGAGAAGGGGCTCCAGGCAGGGTCTGCACCAGCAGACACAGAAGGAGCATGAAGCGTATTCGGGGAATCTGGGAGAGTCTCAGGCTGGAACGCTTGCCTCCGGTGAGAAAGGAAATCCCGCAGCTCCCAAGAAGATGTCAGTATCATGACTGCACTCCTTGAGGCCAATTTCCTAAAATGAAATTATATCGAACCCTGAATTAGACAGTGGAGTTGTTTTCCTCGATAACGAGGGCCAGAGCAGATCCCCAATAATTCTGAGCTCATTTGCTCCTTCCGGGCCAGCTGGTCTTTAATGGGTGACCTTATTAATTTAACTCGATTCATGAGAGAGTACAAATTGCTGCTCTAAAGGGCTGGAAAACGTGTTGGTTTCTCTGCCAGGGATCTCAGTGGGGATGTAATTGTGCTGGGTCAGGAAGGTGTCAGTGCCCCAGAGCTGCTATCCAGCCACAAGGATGGGCTGGGACCGGGGACAGGTGCCGGCTAGATTCTGTTCCTCCCAGCTCATTATTTCAAGGAGAAATAATGTCTCATTAACACTTCCCATATGCACTGGTCCTAGGCAAATTCCAGAGAACTGTGTTTCCACTGAGCCAAATTTGCATTAATTTGTACATTACACCTTACAAAAGAGTTGGGCATGCTGATACAATTAACAACTCTTTATTTCATATTTTGGTAAGATAAGGGAATTCAGAGTGAAAGAACTGATGTTTAAGAAAATAAAAGGCCAGGCACCGTGGCTCATGCCTGTAATCCCAGCACTTTGTGAGGCCAAGGCAGGTGGATCATTTGAGGTCAGGAGTTCGAGAGTAGCCTGGTCAACATAGTGAAACCCCATTTCTACTAAAAATACAAAAATTAGCCGGGCGTGGTAGTGTGCTCTTGTAATCCCAGCTACTTGGGAGGCTGAGGCACAAGAATCGCTTGAACCCGAGACGCAGAGGTTGCGGTGAGCTGAAATTGCACCACTGCACTCCAGCCTGGGTGACAGAGCGAGACTCTGTCTCAAAAAACAAAACAAAACAAAACAAAAAAAAAGGAAAATATTAAAGCCAAAACAAGATGTACAAATGCTTATCATATCATGGTCCTCTACAATACTTAGATGAAATTCAGAAATTTATCCTGAATTTCTCGGCAGCCAAAGGAAGAAGGGAAATATCCTTAAATCAAAGCAAACCAGTCACTAAAAAGCATGCAGCTTCTGCTCCTAAGACCTGAAAGAAACTTCTCACATAAGTGCTAATAAAGAGAATTTGATTTGAAAAAAGAAATTTAAAATAGAATTGTTTCTAATGCTCCCCGATGCAGGCTAATAGCAAGGAACTACAATACGATTTAGGAAAATAAAGTTTATCAAGAATGAAAAAATCTGCAGTGGTTTTGCATAATCTGAGGGTAAATTTTTAAACATAGAATACTGAGTGGGCTGAATGACCCCAGGCAATCTTTCATAAAACAAGCCCAAATAAGAGTGTTGAGTGCTGAGAAAAGACAGCTGCTGTGTTTTCATTCAGGAAACACCTGGTCCATAACTCAGTTGTTCAATGTGGGGTCTTATGCCTGGCGCTAGAAATAGATGAATGAATAGCTATGACTTCTGTCCTCAGAACACTTATAGTCTATTCAGGAGACAGATGTATGGACAGATTATTGCAATTGCAACATGCTGTGGCTTGTGGGGGAAGAGAAGGGAAAAATAAACCTCATCATTAGCTGAGCTGCTGCTGACTCATGACTTCGGGAGCAATTGCTATGAGAGGTCTTCTAACATTATTTTTCTCTTGCAATGAGAATTTTGACCTGCTACAGTAGAGGTTTCTTACCTCCAAGTCACTGATTGATTTGAATTCTATTCTCTTTTCTCCTTTTTCTTTGTCCCTGTTTTGCAAGACCAACAGGTAAAATGGGAAATAAACAAAAATGCACTTTAGTTTTGAAAAATCATAATCAAGGTAAGTTAATTAAAACTGACAAAAGATTTCTGGAGAAAAACAAGGGCCCAGTCTTTTTGATATTTGGAGCTACCACGGTGATTAAAATAATGCTCGGTCTGTTTGTGTTGGCAGGCCAGTACCAGAGGATTAACGAGCCTCTCCTAGACTGGGTAAGTCAGTTGCTTCCCTTATCTATTTTATAAGTCTTTAATATTTGCAAAGTAGGTGGATTTTATTCAAGATACTTGGTAAAATTTTTAGAAATCAACAGTAACAGGCTGGGTGCGGTGGTTCACACTGTAATCCAAGCACTTCGGGAGGTCAAGGCGGGCAGATCTCCTGAGGTGAAGAGTTTGAGACCAACCTGGCTAACATGGGGAAACCCCGTTTCTACTAAAAATACAAAAAATTAGCTGGGCATGGTGGTGCGAGCCTATAATCCCAGCTACTCGGGAGGTGGAGGCAGGAGAATCGCTTGAACCCAGAAGGCAGAGGTTGCAGTTAGCTGAGGTAATGCCATTGAACTTCAGCCTGGGGAACAGGAGTGAAACTTCGTCTCAAAAAAAAAAAAAAAATCAACAGCAACAACAACAACAACAAATGCTTTTCTAAGTGGCATACTTTCTTGGCAAGAAAAACTGCATTTTAATTCTTGGGTATAAAACTGTAGCAGAACAGCCACAGACAAGAACCCCTCAGACACCAAGTTGTAGAAGGAAAGGGCTTTATTTAGCTGGGAGCATCAGCAGACTCACGTCTCCAAAAAACCGAGCTCCCTGAGTGAGCAATTCCTGCCCTTTTAAGGGCTTGCGACTCTAAGGAAGTCTGTGTGAAAGGGTCATGATTGATTGAGCAAGCAGGGGGTATGTGACTGGGGGCTGCATGCACCAGTAATCAGAATGGAACAGAACAGGACAGGGATTTTCACAATGCTTTTCCAAATGTCTGGAATCTACAGATAACACAAGCAGTCAGGTTAGGGGTTGATTTTTAACTACCAGGCCCAGGGTGCAGTGCTGGGCTATCTGCCTGTGGATTCCATTTCTGCCTTTTAGTTTTTACTTCTTTCTTTGAAGGCAGAAATTGGGCATAAGACAATATGAGGGGTGGTCTCCTCCCTTAAAACTATATTCCAATTCCTCAGCTATAAAATGGAAATAAAAATTAATTAACATGGTCATTGTGAAGACCGAATAAAGTGAAAATACCAACACACTGTGCTGGCAGGTGTGTTATGAGAAGCGCACTTCCTAACACTCATAGTAAAATTTTAAATTGAAATAAACTTTCTTGAGAGCAATTTCATAACATTAAGTAAGCAATATTAAAATACTCACTTTTTTGGCCCAATAATTCAATACTTAGGAGTTTAAAAAGCTAATCTAAAATACGTACTGATACTTAAACACATTCACATATTTTATAATAACATATTTTAAATGGCAGCACGTTTGAATTATGCTAAGTATTCAGTAATACAAAAGTAACTGCATCTTGCTACATCTATTTTATGAAATCATTTGCAATATTTACAAATAATTTTAACAACTAGAGAAAAAGATTAAAAGTTATAACATTAATTCAATATATTTTATTACAAGTAACTGCATAGGTATATAATTTAAAGTTATAACTTGCATATCTATAGATTAGATGGGCAGATATATGATTGATTGATTGATGATTGATTGATTCTGCTCATAAACTCATTGACTCTTTACTGTTTGAAGTAGCTCTTTAAGAATCTAACAAAAGCTATAGACCCTTACCCAGAAACACACATACACATACACACACAGGCACACACAAAAATTGTAAAAATTAAAAGGTTCATGGGTAAAGAATATTGAACCTCTAGTTAAAAATCCTTGAAATTGGCCGGGCGCGGTGGCTCACGCCTGTAATCCCAGCACTTTGGGAGGCCGAGGCGGGCGGATCACGAGGTCAGGAGATCGAGACCATCCTGGCTAAC
>NW_012103332.1:1979688-2066506 GCF_000951045.1 Mandrillus leucophaeus | reverse complement strand
AAAAAAAAAAAAAAAAAAAAAAAAAAAAAAATCCTTGAAATTGATAGAAAATAGATAATACATTGATAGATAAATAGATATAACTCTATATTTAAAACAAACATCTGTTTCTCTCTCTTTCTCTCTCTCTCTAAAGAAGTACACCAAAATACTTATATTTACTCATGGGTGCAAAAGTATCTTCTGACCTGGAGTGATGGTTGTTCTTCCCAGCATTCTTATCATGTCCTGACTCTATGAAGTCTAGCAAGGTATTGGGTGGAAAGTTGGAAAATGGGTTGAGGCTCACATCCCAGTTCTTCCAGCAGGTCCAAGACTTTCCCCCAAGAAGCTAAGCCCTAGAGAGCCTTGGTAATTGCCGTTAACAGTATGTAAATGGCACCTTTGCACACATACCCATCTGTGAAATCCCCAAAGGAGTCTCCTGCCTGAGCTCCAGCTCAGAGCTCACTGGGTGTACAGTTCCAGAACCGAGACACCGTCTCTCCCTTTGCTGTGTCAACAGTGAAACTTCCTGGAGTTCACATACTAGCAACTTTGCTTTGCTTTGTCCTGGGTACTGGGCTCTACCTATGACTCAGCACACATCAACTAGAGAAAAAAGATCCAACAGGTACTGAGTTCCTGCTGTGGGATAGATGCCAAAGTAGAGCGTTGAGATACATTTCCTCAACTAACAACAACGAGATAAGGTGGGTTTAGTCATCTCCAATTTACAGATTGAACATATCAGTCAGGAAGCTTAAGTAACCTTCCCAAGAATGCGAGATCAAGAGTCGTGTCCCTGCTTACACATAACACCATGCCGGCTGCAGATTTTAATGTGGAGGAGCACATTCCAGAATTCCTATGATGACCATTGCATGCGAGTGCATCTGTTACGGATTGGTGTCCATTCCTGCCAGTCTAGTGTTCAGACCCAGAGCCTTTGGTGAGTGCCTGTGTTAGTCTTCCAGTGTTGCCATAACAAAATGCCATAAACTGGATGGCTCAAACAACAGAGATTTATTTTCTCATGACTCTGAAGACCAGAAGTCCAAGATCAAAGTGCCAGTAGGGTTGGCGAGAACTATCCCCTTGTGATGCAAATGACTCCCTGTGTGCTCACATGGCCTTTCCTTAGTGTGTGCATTTGGGCACGAGTGAGGAGAGAGAGGGAGAAACCCAGAGAAAGAGAGAGAGAGACAGAGAGAGAGAGAGAGAGACAGAGAGAGAGAGAGAGAGAGAACTCTCTGCTGTCTCTTCTTATAAAAACACTAATCCTTTTAGATGAGAACCCCACCCTTATGACCTTATTTAATCTGAATTACGTTTTTAGAGGTACCATCTTCAAATACAGCCACACTGACGGTTAGGGCTTCAACACACGAATTTGTGTGAGCAGTAGGGGGTGGGGTGGGGGTAGAGAAACATTTAGTCTATAACAATAGCCAAAGCAAAACCTAAGGTTAGAGAGGAATCGTTGAGACCATCTTTTATGGCAACTGTTCTTATTAACAGTACAAATATGTAGAAATCCCATTTTACAGATGAAAAAACTAAGCTTCAAGGCAAAGGCATATCTCCAATCTAGCAAAGTGAAGACTTTAGTCAAAGTCTTAATGTCCAAAGTCCAATGACACTTACTCCACCTCAAATGTTGTGCAATACCAATGGTCTATAACCTGGTCTCCTGGCTCCATTTCAGGAATGGAAAAATGACCAAAAATGAAAAAAAAAAAAAAATGATAGTCTTGGCCAATTCACTTGGAGAGTGGGGCAGCTGGGGGGATATGAACCCATAGAATTTTCTCAACTATACATTTTACCTAAATTCTCACACCTAAACCTGATTGAATGAACTAGAATTTCAAAAATGATGGTGTCAGCTTTAGCACAAAATTTCACCTTGCAGTTGCTTTTACTGCGATAGTGTCACATTTTAGGACAACATACAGAGAGTGGTGTCACTTCTTGAAGCCCCACCCTTAACAGTAAAGACCCAAATAATTGCATTTGTTTTCCATTGCTGCCATAACACATCCCCACAGATTTGGCAGCTTGACCATTTATTATCACACAGTGGATGCAATCAGAAGTCTGAGCACAGCATGGCTCAACTAGATCCCCTGTTCTGGGTCTCGCAAGACTGAAAGCAACATGCTGGCAGGGTTGCATTCTCCTCCAGGGGCTCTGAGGAGGAACTTGCTTCCAGATTCTTTTAGGTTGTTTCATAGAATCCAGTTCCTTTCTACTGTCGGACTGTGGTCCCCATGTCCCTGCTGGCTGGCTGCTGTCAAATCCTTCTACTCTTGGACTCTCTGTAAGTCATCCTTCTGCCAGATCTCTCTTTCTTTCTCTTCTACTTCCTTTCTCTGACTTCCTCTTCTGCTTCTTAAAACAGGGTTTTTTTTGAGATAAAATATACATGCCATTCAGTTTACCCATTTTATGAGTACAATTCAATGGTTTTTTAGTATATTCGCAGAGTTTTATAACCATCACTCCAATCAATACATTTTTATCATCTCAAAATGAAACCCAGTTCCCTCTTCCCCCAGATGCTGGCAAATATTAATCTACTCTTTATCTATAGATCCTCCTGTTCTGGGCATTTCATATAAACAGAATCAGGCAACATTCCACTTTGTATATGACTACCTTCTTTCATTTAGCCTAATATTATCAAGGCTCATCCATGTTATAGCATACATCAATACTTTATTACTTTTCATTGCTGAGTAATATTCCATTGTATGGCTATACAACACTTTATTTACCTGTGCAGTAGTTCATGGATATTTGGGTTATTTCCACTTTTTTTACTATTAAGAATAATACTGCTATAAACATGTGCTACTTTTTGCATGAATGTGGAATTGCTGGATTACAGGGTAGCTCTGTGTTTAACCTTTTGAGAAACTGCCAAAGTGTTTTCTGCAGTAGCTGTACCCTATTACATTCCTATCAGCAATGCATGAGAGTCTCAAATTCTCCACATTCTTGTCAGCCCTGATTATTATCTGTCTTTTTTTTAATCATCTTGGTGGTGTATGGCTGACATCTCATTGTGCTTTTGATTTGCATTTTCTTAACGGCATCTTTCCATGGGATTATTGATGGTTTGTATATCTTCTTTGAATAAACATCCATTCAGATCCTTTTCCCACTTTAAAATTAGGTTATTTATCTTTAAATCATTGCATTGCAAGAGTTTTTCATATATTCTGGATTTAAGCTGCTTATCAGATACATGATTTGCAAATATTTTCTTCATTCCACAGTTGCCTTTTTATTTTTTGTGGTCTTTTGAAGCACACAGATTTTCATTTTAATTAAGTCCAATTTATCTATTTCTTTTATTGCTTGTATTTTTTGTTCTATCTAAAAAACCATTGCCTAAGCCAAGAAATGAAGATTTACTCCAATATTTAAGAGTTTTATAGTTTTAGCTGTTATATTTATGTTCATGGCCCATTTGCATTTAATTTTTGCATATGGTATAAAAAAGAGGTTCAACTTCACTATGATGCATGTGGATATCCAGTTGTCTCGGGACTATCTGTTGAAAGACTATTCTTTCTACCCATTGAAGTGTCTTAGCACACTTCTTAAAAATCAATTAACCCTAAGGGTAAAGGTTTATTTCTGGACTCTCAATCATATTCCAATTATCTGCATGTCTATGTTACTACCAATACCACATTGTCTTGATTACTGCATCTATGTACTAACTTTTGAAATAAGTGTTAATCCTCCAACTTTATCTTTTTTTTTTTTTTAAACCCAAGATTGTTTTGGCTATTATTGGTTCTTCTTATTTTCATAAGAATTTTAGGATTATCTTGTCAATTTCTGCAAAATAAATCAGTATATTAATTTGCAAAGTATTTCTATTTTAACAAGATTAAGTCTTCCAATCCATGATCATTGGTCATCTTTCCATTTATCTAGGTCTTCTGAAATTACTATCAACAGTGTTTTGCAGTTTCCAGAGTACAAGTTTTGCACTTCTTTTGTTAAATTTATTTCCATATATTTTATTCTCCTTGATGCTATGCTAATATAATTGTTTCCTTTTTAAAAACATTTTCGTACAGACGAGGTCTCACTCTGTTGCCCAGGCTGTTCTCAAACTCCTAGCCTCAAGCAATCCTCCTACCTCAGCCTCCCAAAGCGGTGGGATTACAAGCATGAGCCACTGCACCTAGCCCATTTTCTTAATTTCTATTTTCAGTTTATTACTAATTTATAGAAATATAAATTGTCATTACTAGCATATAGAAATACAATTGAATTTGGTATATTAATCATGTATCCTGACACCTTGAGGAATCGTTTATTAGTTCTAATAATTTTTTTAGCGAATTATTTAAATACAAGATTATCTTATTTGCAAATAGGTCCTCTTTCTGCTTCTAAGGGTTCATGTGATTACACTGGGCCCACCCAGGTAATCCAGGATAATCCGCCCATTTTAAGGTCAGCCAATTAGTGACCTTCATTACATCTGCACTGTCCCTTCACAGCAGCACCTAGATTAGTGTTGATTGAGTAATCAGAGATGGGAATATTGGGAGATATCTTTAGAATTCTCACTAGCGCAAGAATTAAACTTCTATTTAAGATCCCAGAACCTAGACTCTTAAATATTTTACTTGCAGCTAAGAAAGTCCATCCCACTTCTCTAGCCAGCACTGTAGCCTGTCTTTGTCAACATTGTATCTTCCTTCGAATCACTGGAATGTTACCACCTGCTTAGGAAAGAAACTTTGCTGCAGTCCTGGATGGAGCAAAAGGCCACAAAGATGATGACTATGATGACCCTGAGCTTCGGATGGAAGAGACGCGGCAGTCAATTAAAATTTTACCAGCCCGGCCTATAAAGGAATCTGAATATGCAGGTAACGTTTAGGGGTCTGCCTAGAACAAGAAGATGCATATACACGCCGCCATATTGCACACTATTTAAAGGTGCGGTTTCTGAATTAAACAACCCTAGGTTAACATCTGCCCGCATGACTTACTAGCTGTGTGACCTTGAGAAAGTCTCTCCAATTCACTTTCTCTTTCTGAAAACAGGGTTCATAATAATAGAAGTTGCCCCAGAGAGCTCTTTTGAAGATTACATGAATGAGGCATGTTGAGTTCTCACCAGAGGACCTGGTACCAAGCCAGAGATCTGTAATCCTCACCATTATTATCATGATGTTCTCCGTGAGCCCTAGGAACAACTGATGAGCATAACGGAGGGTAGATAGGCAGGGATGCGGCAGCATGGGAAATGTTAAATGAGGTCTGCATAGAGGGGAGTAGAATGAAAAAAAAAAAGACTTTTTAACTTGGTTAATTCATTGTGCAGCCAGCCAGCCAGCCTAAGAGCATCAGCAGGGCATGGCAGCAAAGCTGCAATTGTTAAGAATAAAGAGGACCTAATTTCACACCCGCCTCTGTCTCTAACTGTAGCACAACGGGCAGCTTCAGCAAGTTCCTTGAGATAAAGCACCCCATTGTAAGGGGGAAGAGGAAGCATTCACGATTTCTGACAGCCTGAACCACTAAAATGAATCCATAGAAGTGTATTTGGAGAAAGTCATCTTGTAGATGATGATGACTTTTTTTGTTCAGTCATTCGATAAGCATTCACTGAGCATCTACTATGTGCCAGTTTCCATGTTAGGATTGATCAGAGGACACAGAGACAAACAATGCATGATCCTTACCTCAGGAAGGTGCAGTCTCATGGCAGAAACAGGCAGCTCAACCGATGAATGTGATAGAATATGTTAAGTGTGTAATATAGAAAGGAGAGCTGGCATGGGGTGTGGCTGGGTGGGATCTGGTAAGATTTTTAAAGGGCATGGCATAGCCCAAATCTTGCAAGAATTATAGAATTTCTAAGATGAATGAGAAAATGAAGAACGTTCAAGTTCAGACTTTGGCATTTATTTGTGTGCACTGAGAAGAGCAATTTCTTCTCTTCATACATCAGTCTCCTACTCTGTTAAATGAAAGCAGAATTGCTTGCCTTGTACTTACATTGTAATGATCCAGTGAGTTTGTAGATATGCAAATACTTTGTAAATTGTAGTGTGCTGAGTCCACATAAGGTATGACTTTCATATTTTTCTGGTTGCACAGATACACGCTATTTGAAGGTTGCAATGGACACTCCCCTTCCGTTAGACACCAGGACCTCTATCCCTATTGGACAGCAGACCTGGAACACACAGACGAGGTTGGAAAGAGTGAGTAAAGGCTGGACCTTGTGACCCAAACATGTGTAGGGCTCTTCCTAACCAGCCAGAAACTGCCACATCTCCTGTCCCCCAGGCCATCTCATTAGGGAAAGAGCAGGTCGAGCTCATTGAGGTGGATGGGAGGTGACTCTTATACCTGGTAGCATCATGGTCCTGCCTCTAGAAAGGAGGAGAATTCAGATATGTTGAAGATTGTGAGCCAGAGAGCAGGCTAAGGACTTCCACATGCATCTCATCTAACGCTCATCGCACTCTCCAGAGAAAAAACATGAACTCAAATCTTTCTGATCATAATGTAAGATTTTGCCCAGCGTCTCAGCCTAACGTGGTTGAGGTAATAAGTTAAGTCATGAGTGGGGAGGTAATAAGTAAGTCATGAAACCTCTCTAAGCCTCCTTGTAACTTTATCTGCCAAACAGGAAAAAACAGAAAATCCTACAATGCTTATTTCAAAATGCTGTTTGGAAGCTACAAAAGATAATTTTGTACCACTGCACTCCAGCTTGGGTGCCAGAGTGAGACTCTGTCTAAAAAAAAAAAAAAAAAAAAAAAAAAGAAAGAAAAGAAAAGAAAAAAACTAGTAAATGCAAATGCCCTAAATGCATACATAGAATTTTATTTTTCATAAAACATTTGCTAACACTTAATTTTCTTAATCCAGAAAGGCATAAAATACAAATGATCACCCCCTGGGATTGCAATTATCAGTCATAACATTTTGGTACACTTCATTATCAGTTTTTTTTGTTTTTTTTTTTTTAAACAGAGTTTCGCTCTGTCAACCAGGCTGGAGTGCAGTGGCTCAATCTCGGCTCACTGCAACTTCTGCCTCCCAGGTTCAAGCAATTCTTCTGCTTCAGCCTCCTGAGTAGCTGGGATTACAGGTGCACGTCACTACACCGGGCTAATTTTTGTATTTTTGTTAGAGATGGGATTTCACCATGTTGGTCAGGCTGGTCTCGAAATCCTGACCTCGTGATGCACCTGCCTTGGCCTCCCAAAGTGCTGGGATTATGGGCGTGAGCCACCGCACCCGGCCATTGTCAGTATTTTCTATGCACGTATCTGTCATACAAGGGAAGTCTCATTGTTCAGTATATACTTGCTTTATTTTTCTTCTCACATTAAGTTCTGTTATAAAACAATTTCCCATGTGATAAACAAGCATTCACAGGCATAATTTTTATAGACAAAGCATAACCCGTTACGGGATTTTCAATTATTTTACTAAACCATTGAGTGAAGACATTTTAAAGGCTTTTAGTATGTACTGTAAAATTTCCTTTCTAAAAAATTGTTTCCATTTACCCTCCCAGAAACTCTGTTTAGGAAGGTCCACCCCTTAGAAATATCACCAAAACGGGCTATTATTTTTTCAGTAGCATTTTTTAAAAAGGGATTTCACTATTCTTTTTTAGTTTGCACCACAGTTATTAATGAGTATTAACGTGCTTTTGAATATTCCTCACATATTACGTATTCACATCGTCTGTTTAACTTGAGGGCTTCTGTTAATTTGGACAGAAAAATGAAACTACAAATTTTACCAAGCAACACTGACCATTTACACAGCAGATATCTGATAGAGACTGAAGGAACAAGATGAGTGATGAAAAATCAAACACTTCCTTTTTACACGGGCACAGCAATGATTGAAGCTAAACACTTCAATCATTCACTCAACAAATTCATTCAAGAACTGTCATCAGTGCCTGCTAGGATCAGACACAATTATAGACTCTAAAGACACACCCATGAATGGCCAATTCCCTGTGCTCGTGAAACATACATGCTAGTGGTAGGAGACCAGTCATAAATAAACACACAATAGATAGACAGTAGATAAGGAAGCGTGCTTCAAAAAATCATGATAATGCAGGACAAGGAAGATCAAGGAAAAAAATTCTCAGTAGAGATTGGATTAAAAGAATCAAATGAAATTTAATCCTTAAAACAATCTTGCGGCAGGGTGGTGGCTCACTCCTATAATCCTAGCATTTTGGGAGGCCAGCGTGGGAGGATCACAAGGTCAGGAGTTCGAGACCAGCCTGACCAACATGGTGAAATCCCGTCTCTACTAAAAATACAAAAATTAGCCAGGTGTGGTGGCGGGCGCCTGTAATCCCTGCTACTCTGGAGGCTGAGGCAAGAGAATCACTTGAACCTGGGAGGCAGAGGTTGCAGTGAACTGAGATCATGCCACTGCACTCCAGTCTGGCAACTGTGCGAGACTCCATCTCAAAAACAAAAACAAAAAAAAAAAAACTTGAAAGATGAATATTACTCCCATTTTAACAGCTCCAATTTTATAAGCTCTGTGCCTTTGGGCCTGTTATTCACCCTCTCTGAGCCTTCATGGTCTTACCTATAAAATCCCATCGCTGTTGTAGTAATACATAGAAAACACAGTATTTCCATGTGCTTTCAGCACATAGGCTGAGGTGGGAAGATCATTTGAGCCTGGGAGGTCAAGGCTGCAGTGAGCTGAGATAGCAACACTGAACTTCAGCCTGGGCAACAGAGCGAGACCCTGTCTCAAAAAATAAAAAAAGAAAGAAAAAAAGAAAAGAAATGGATCTTCAATAAGATCCAAGAAATGCATCTTTGTGCTTCCAGCCCGAAGCATAAAGCAATCTGTCCGTAGAGGACATCTCTATGAGGTCAGGTGCTGTTTCAGCCCCCACACCTAACATGGTGCCTTTGTAAGAGGCTCTCAATAGATGCTGGTTAAATGAATGAAAAATAACATACTTTCAATCATTTGAACTCAAGCTTTAAAAATAAATACCTGTTTAGTAGGAAAAGAGACCCAGTCTTTCCCCAGTTCAACTTCTGTTCACAGAGAAGACTTTCTCAGTCTGACCTTCAAAGTTCTCCTATTTTCCTGCTACTATTTGCTGCTATCATCAAGATCTGCATCTAGGGCAGTCCCCCAGGGGCTGTCTGAGAGGGAGGACAGCATTTCAGGACACTCATCACCAGAGCATAAAGCGTGGCCAGGGAACGAGAATTCCAGAGAGATTGGACCAGTGGCTAAAGACACAGTTCTGGTCTGGTTATAAAGTAGAGAACGCTGAACTAAAAAGTTGAGCTGAACTTTCCCTGTAAACGACTGACAATCCCTTTTTATACAGGTAAGGTTTCATGAATAGAATTTTTTTTTACAAAGAATAATTCTCATTTGATTTTTTCTAAAAACAACTATGCCAGGATTTAAGCCTTTATTCTTACACTTTCTATTCCTTCAGGTCATCTTTGTAGCTTCCTGTTAAAAACAAGTTTCTTCCTTTGGCTAGATCACTTTGCAGGTGGAACTACAATCTCAGCACATTAATTCAAATGAAACCATGTGAGGAAAAAGGATAGGGCAGGGTGAGCAAAAGTTCAGAGGGGAGTTGTCTCACAAATTCAACAAGTGTTTGGCCTCAGTTCAGATAAAGAGGGCGTTTTAGCCAAGTGCAGTAGGTGATGCCCGTAATCCCAACATTTTGGGAAGCTGAGGTGGGTGAATTCCTTGACCCCAGAGCTCAATAGCAGCCTGAGTAACAGAGTAACATCTCATCTCTAAAAAAATATGAAAAATAAAAAATAGCTGGGCATGGTGGCACACGCCTGTAGTCCCAGCTACTCTGGGGGCTGAGATGGGAGGATCGCCTGAGCCTGGGAGATCGAGGCTGCAGTGAGCCATGATTGTGCCACTTCACTCTAGCCTGGGTGACAGAACAAGACCTTGTCTCAGAAAAAAAAAGGGGCGGGGGTGGGGAGGAGTGTTGCTTTTGTAATCAATGTTGTAAACATCAAATATTTATGGCAATCAGATTATCTTTTTTTGTGACAATCTCATTCCTAGGAGTTGACTCTTACTAGTTCTGCACATTTATGTTGAGATTATCTGTGAAATGGATCTTCAGCCAGGTGTGATGGCTCACACTTGTAGTCGCCATGTTTTGGGAGGCCGAGGCAGGTGGATTGCTTGAGCCCAGGAGTTTAAGACCAGCCTAGATAACATGGTGAAACCCCATCTCTACAAAAAGTACAAAAATTAGCTGGGCATGGTGATGCATGCCTGTAGTCCCAGCTACTTGGGAGGCTAAAGTGGGAGGATTGCTTGAGCCCGGGAGGTCAAGGCTGTGGTGAGCTGAAATTGTGCCACTGCACTCCAGCCTGGGTGACAGAGTGAACTCCAGCCTGAGCCACAGAGTGAGACCCTGTCTCAAAGGAAAAAAAAAATAGAAAGAAAAAAAGAAATGGATCTTCAATAATTTCTACAAAGGCAAGTTCTTGTCGAGACCGCTTCGGTGGGCTACAACTGTCTTGCCCTAAACCACTACCCATCCTTCTATTTATTGAGCAGGTACTGTGTACCGAGCACTGTGCTTAGCAATGGGGGTAGGATGGTGAGCCAGTGCCCACAGTCTAAGGAAGGAGGCAGTGACACAGATAGGCAGTTTCCATGTTCTAGGAAGTGGTCAGATGGAGGTAAGCACAGGGTGAAAACGCACACAGACCTGCATCTCTGAACGTAGCCAGTGCCTTTGGAGGAGTCTTACGAAGGAAGCCATATGATGCAGTCTTCCACACCTGGTACATGTTGCATTATGATAAGTGGTTCTCCGTGGAAAGTTTTTGCCCCCCCAACAAGGGACTTTTGACAAAGCCTGGTGACATTTTTGGTTGTCACGACTGAGTGCTACTGACATCTAGTGGGTAGAAGACAGAGACGTTACTAAGCATCCTACAAGGCACAAGAATTTTCTGACCCCAAATCTCAATTCTCAATAGTACCCAAACTGAAAAATCTGTTACAATGTACCTGTGAATCCAAGATGGTATTTCTCTGTGTTCCCTCATAATGTAGCATTGCCACAGACATATTAGTGGGTACTAGTAAATATTTATTTGATAGAAATTGGGAATTGCCCCAGGGGAGGGATAGGAAATATTCCTGGGCCAGGGAATCCTGTACTAATACTGCTTCTTGGGACTGCTCAGAGCAATCTCACCTAAGGTAGCAAATCCCACCTAGGGTGGAGACAACGGGAACCTCTCCTGCCTCCATGACCAGGCTAGCAATGCAGGGTGGGGCATGAGCATTGAGAGAAACTCCATCTGTGGGGCAGGCACACAGGGAAGACTAAAAGATCAAGGTGCACAAGAACATTGAAAAAAAAATCCAGCACCCCAGTCCCCACAAGGTAACCCTAGAGAAATTGGAAGCTGATGATGCAATGAAGAAGACAATAGCCATGATAAAGAAAAAAAAAAAAAAATCCAACCAACAGTCAACCCCTAACTAGATATAACCAAAAGAAGAAGGGCCATGACCCTTCCAGGCATAAATACTGTGGTTCAATGTTCCACAGAGGATAAGAGGTAACGGGGGATTCAACGAACCCCTGACCCACCTTGCCCAACTCAACCTGGTGCCAATAAAGACTAATACTAGCCAGGCACGGTGGCTCACGCCTGTAATCCCAGCACTTTGGGAGGCCAAGGCAGGCGGATCATGAGGTCAGGAGATCAAGACCATCCTGGCTAACACGGTGAAACCCCTTCTCTACTAAAAATACAAAAAACTAGCCGGGCGTGTGGTGGGCGCCTGTAATCCCAGCTGCTTGGAAGGCTGAGGTGGGAGAATGGCCTGAACCCAGGAGGCGGAGCTTGCAGTGAGCTGAGATCGCACCACTGCACTCCAGCCTGGGCGACAGAGCGAGACTCCGTCTTAAAAAAAAAAAAAAAGACTAATACTAATACCCTAATATTAATATTACCTAGGCTTAAAGGTTTTCAAAGACATAGGGAACCCTTTATGATCTTCATCTTGTTCACCCTTATGTCTTCCAGTTGGGTACCCCTTAATAGTTCACTAATGTCTTTAATAATATTAATAGTGATACATGTATTCAGTGTGGTTAGCGACACCTGTGTTCTTGGCACAGTGCATGCTGTGTTCTGTGTTATCCTCCCATCCTCAAAAGGGTATCAGTGCCTTTGTTACCGCCATTTCACAGATGAGGAAACTGAACCTCAGGAAACGGAAGCTAAGTAATTTTCCATGTTCTCACAGTGAGCGCGAGCTGGAGGTGGAATCCTAACCCGGGCCTTCCCACGAGGCCATACCCTGACCTGCCTGCTTCATTGCTTTCATGTACCTGATCCCATAGATGGATCATCATGTTAACTCAGGGACATGAATGATGAGCATTTTTCCTATGATAAAGATGAAAAATCTGAAGTTCATAATATACTCAATGTCTTTTCTAAAGCCAGCAATAGAGGCAGGATTGGTTCTCAACCCTGCGTGTTGTTATACCAAACACCACTCAGGCCACCGCACCCTTCATTGGCAGAGGTGCATGTATTTATATGTGTTTGCTGACAGTCAACCATACATTGAAAACCAGAGAGCCCGGGGACTTATGGCTTTATCCTTGGGAACCTAACCACAGTGTCAAGACATCAGATGGGGTCATAGTCACAACTGAAGAGATAATGGTGCCACATTGTCTTCTACAGGTGGACAAGCCCATTTCCAAGGACATCAGAAGCCAAAACATTAAAGGTAAGGTCATGTCACTCAAAGTGTAAAATGTAAGTATGGAAACTTTTTGCTTCTAAGATCGTCTTGCATTGCTGTTCGTGGTCATGGGTGACCTTACACAAGGCGATCTATTGAATTACACTTCAGGAAATAACTACTAATTTTAGTAGAGTCTCACACACTTTATGTCTTTTTATTGCCTTACCTTCTTGATGAAGAAATTGATTGTAAAAATTCACATTCTTTGTTGTGCAATTTTGGAAATGAATTGTTTTGAAACATATGGATTGCATTAAATATATAATCATGTTATCTCTCCAAGCATACCCTCAGAAAAGTCACAAGATAGAAATCTAATTTTAAAACATTGACTAATTAATATGAAAACAGATTTTAAGGCCTGAGGCAAAACAACTCAATTTGAAGACAAAAATACAGGTACGAGCCTGAAAGCAAATAATCAATTTCAGCAGTGCTAGAAGCATAAATGGAAGATAAGCCAGACATTTAATGGTATTGTATCCATTATAGCTTCTCTCATCATTTTCCCCTGTGCCCCTATCTCCTTTTATGATGCTTGATTGGAAAAGATGACAATGCCAAGATTCACTTTGCCCGATAACTGAAACATATCAAATTCACCTTTCATGTGTCTAATGGTATCGTCTACAACGTATTATTAGTGCCATCTTTTCTTTAATGGGAAAGTGTACCAGTTAGGGTCCCAATAGGCAATAGACAGCATACTCAAATTAGGATCATTGAAGGAAATGTATGGCAAAGAAACTACTTACCAGGTGAGTGTGGTATAGGGGGAAGAATAAAGAACAATGCAAGAACCATGGCTGACAGCAGCGGGGCTAGCCCCACCCCTAGGTGAAGAGGGCTGAGGGAACAGTGACTGAAAACTACAAGGAGCCCACCGCCTGCAGGGGAGCAGTGACCACTGGTCCTGGGACACCACCAGCCCAGGCAGACTTCTTGGGGAGGGGGCCAAGGGAGTAAACCCCCCACCTCTCTCTCCAACCTCTCTGTGACCTCCTGCTGGGGCTTCCCAATGGCTAAACCTAACTAGAAGCGAGAGGACAGGGACCTGTGTGTCCCTACTGGTCAGTGTCACCAGGCGGAGAGCAGTGTAGAGGAAGGTGAAGCTGGAGGGAGGTTCTGGAGGGCAAATGGAAGACACTCATAGCAGGAAGTGCCAGCGCAGTGTAAAGGGGACGGAGAGTAGCCAAAACCTAAGGCACACTCCCAGGCTGTGTGACCTTAAGTAAGACCCCTAACCTGAGTTCTCCTTTTATTTATTTATTTATTTATATATTTATTTATTTTGAGACGGAGTCTCGCTCTGCCGCCCAGACTGGAGTGCAGTGGCGCAATCTCGGCTCACTGCAAGCTCCGCCCCCCGGGTTTACGCCATTCTCCTGCCTCAGCCTCCGGAGTAGCTGGGACTACAGGCGCCCGCCACCAGGCCCGGCTAATTTTTTTTTTGGATTTTTAGTAGGGACGGGGTTTCATCGTGTTAGCCAGGATGGTCTGGATCACCTGACCTCGTGATCCGCCCGCCTCGGCCTCCCAAAATGCTGGGATTACAGGCGTGAGCCACCGCACCCCGCCCCTTCTCCTTTTCTTTAACCAGGGCATTAAAGAACAACACCTGGTGAATTATGTAAAGAAAGTATTTTCACTCCTCTTAACAGAGAAAGGGATGGGAAGAATAGAGGGATCACAGACCAGACCACAATCAACTGTTGCAAAAATGACCTCAGTCATAAAAATATGCTTTGTAGGCATTCATGAAGAAATGAGTCCTGGAGAGAAATCAGATGAGAAAGGAACTTTATAATTGCCATCTTATTCACAGTTCACTATGGCCATCCACCCTCACTGCTTTGACTGCAGAAATTTCTTCGACCATTATTCCACATATCAATATGTCTATTTACCTCTCTATCTGTATGTTTATCTACCCTATGCCTCAGTTCACAAAGATATTAGTTAATAAAAGCTTGAACAATAAAATAGAAGAAAATCTACGTAGATGACATAATTAAAATAACGATAAAATGTAAGATCCTCAGGCACACATCACTAAATTCTACTGTAATTAAACAGTTAATTTGCCTCTGAGCTACCTGATAGTCTAAGCAAAAAGGGAATCAAGCTTCCTTATGTGATACAAATTTCCCATTACAAGAAACAAACCAGTTCCTCAGAGAGAGCAAGAAAAACGTATCTTTCAGGATTGAGTTAGTGCTCTGTTTTATAGCGAATGTTGGGTCCCATGACTACAAAAATATGAGCATTTTGTAAAGCAGACTTCAGTGAAAGCAAGGCTCATAGAGGTTGAGGCTTTTGCAGGTGGGGCAGGTTGTATAGAAGACTTCTTCAAGAAGAGTTATTTTATGTACAGCATCCTCGCCTACATTTCCATCACTGATGGTTCCCCATTACCATCCAGAGCTCTAAGGTACCATATCTAGAACGAGGCTGGAAGGGGGGAAATTAATATGAATGCCCTCCCATTTTTGGATCAGGCATCTTGCTGAAAAATGCTTGGATGATTTATGTGTTTATTACAAAATTCTGTATTTTTGACGCAAACACATTCTCAGATAATTTATTCACTCTCACAAAAATGTCATAAAAAAACATATCGGTTGATTCAGTAATGGCAGAATTTTATGGTGATATTTTTCATCAAGTTGAGCAGTTATAGATTTATGTTAATGTACATTTTATGTCATTTTTCTTGCAATCATATTCTGACATTATCTGTAAACTGTCAGATTTCAAGAACTTATCTTCCCTAAAGCTTGACTTTTTGTTTTTCATTCCTAAAAATAGGTAAAAGTTTATTTGGAGGCAAAGTTTTTAGAATACAAGTTGTGTGTGACAAACCACTAGCATTAACCATAGATCTAGAAGAAATCATCTTAGTTTCAGATAGGGATAGCTATAATTTTCAAATACAGTGTGGCTTATTTTTCTAGAGAAACCAAAGCTGAGAATAAAGGAAGCTAAATTGCATTTTCTCTTTGCTGTAGATGTGAAGCAAGCACAAACTCTAAGCCAATTTCCTTTGAGGTGACAAGCATACATATACAAGAATGAATTTATAAAGAAATACAATACGCCTCCAAGAAAAGAAAAAAAAAAAGAGAGAGAGAGAATTATGCATAGGCTAGTGAACCTGTATATCCAGAAACACAAACTGATTGAAAGAAGCAAAGTAGAATTCCACAAAATGCCATCAAAAGGCCTTTATACTAGTTTGCTTTTAGACAAGTTTAGATGCTGAAGAAATTAGAATCAGAAATGAGTTTAATCTAGGTCAATTCCCTCATTTTACATAAGGAAGCTTAGCAAGGGAAGTGGCTTGCTCAAGGCCATCAGCAAGTAGTCACAAGACCAGAGCCAAGGTTTATTCCACTATGGTAATGTTGCCAGGGTTTTCTGTGTTTGCTAGTGTATAAAATGCATTCTGCAAACTCTCCCTCTGGTTTGGTGACGAACATCCCATTCATCCAGACTATACAAAGCGCAGAGCCAGTGAGTTGATAGATGATACTGCTCCCTAGTGGCAGAACTTGGCAACACACAATATTGCAATAATGATGAAATTTGGTATTTTCTATCCTTTGCAGAAATAACACGCCTGAGGTTGCAGAATTCATCAGAAACAAATGTAATATTATTCCCCTACCATTTTACATGTAAATGTATTTCAGCCACAACACATGGCTCAAAAGCAACAGAGACATTGATATAATGCTCCCTCAAAGTTAACAGTATTAACTTCATGAGATCACTCATTAATGGAACTACAGAACAGTATTTTGTCTCACCACCACACAAGAAAAATAATACAGCTCAGAGAAAAGGAAAGGAATCTGTAACTGCTTGATGTAACAAATTTATTTTCTGATAGAGAAATATAAAGTAGGCAGAAACAGGAGACTGAAGAACAAGGTATTTAATAAAGGAAGCTCCAGAAAATTTATATCTCCCAAATAATAATTCCCCAACAGAACTGCAATGTACAAGAACTGCCTTTTACGTAGGCAAAATATGGCCTTCCCCATGAAACCATTTCAGAACGGCTGGAAGTACGTGCATAATGAAAAGCATTTTTTGTTTTCCTTGTAATGTTGGGGTGTTGACTGGAATCAACCACCCCAGTTTGCTCTGGACGGAGGGGTTCTTCAGAAGTAGGACATTCCAAATTAAAACCGGAGACCTCTGGGGTAAACGGGGACAAGCGGCCTCTATACCTGCGTGTCTTATGTGCAAGCCAGCAGAATGGAGGCGTTATTTTGTATATTTAATCAAAAGTTTTAAAATAGCAGCATCTGCACAATGCAGCCCCTCCTTGAAACTGAGGCATAGCATCCCTCACAGATAATTGAGTTGGTCGAGAGCCTCACCACCTTCCCAGGAAGCACACCCTACCTTTAAGAAGCCCCAGTTCTTTACTTTCAGCTAAATATGAGGAACAATGTCTTCCTACAACATCCTCCCATTGGCCCTTGCTCTAAGATGAAATGAATGAAGCTCCAAGTAGCTCAAAGTACAGTTATCTGAAATTAATTGGGTGAGATGTTGAGAATCATATTAAATAAAAGGGAAGGCTAAGCACAGTGGCTCACACCTGTAATCCCAGCATTTCGGGAGGCCAAGGCAGGCGGATCACCTGAGGTTAGGAGTTTGAGACCAGCCTGGCCAACATGGTGACACCCCATCTCTACTAAAAATACAAAAAAATTAGCTGGGCGTGATGATGTGCACATGTAATCCCAGCTACTCGGGAGGCTGAGGCAGGAGAATTGCCTGAGCCTGGGAGGCAGAGGTTGCAGTGAGCCGAGATTGAGCCACTGCACTCCAGTCTGGGCAACAGAGCAAGACTCCGTACCAGAAAAAAAATAAAATAAAATAAAATAAAATAAATAAAAGGGAAACTCTGGATGCACTAATCTTGAGAAACAGTGAGTTAAACAAAAATAAACAGATCTCTTTACTGCCCAAGTTTTTAGAGCATTGTGGATCTCCCAAACGGGGATATGGCATGGAGCATTGTAACTTAAGTGTCCATGGAACCTGTTTTTTCTTAGATCACATTTTTTGGCCCATGCTCCTTAGAACACATTTTAGAAAAGCCTAGATTGACTCATATATTAGTTTCATTTCTAGGTTCACAGTACATTTCCTATTCTAAGTAGTTTCTCGGGGGTTAAAAATGATCCATTGTTTGGGACGGATATTCCTCAGTCTATGAAAGCCACATCTACAGGCGGCTTGTGAACGTAAATGCTTCCGCCCCTGCATGCTCTCCCCTCCCCTTCCTGCCAGTCCCTGGGGAAGGGATGGACAGTGATAAGCTTGCCCTCTCTCTTCTCTACTTAGTTTTTCTAATGCCATATCCTACATCACAATGTGAAGAAAAGGCCATTAATAATAAACATGAAATTGGTATAGTAAAAGCTGCGTGTATGGAAAGGATAGAGAAGATTATAATGCAGGATGAAAATGGGCACACATGTAACCCCCTGAAGGGTTCTTCCTGCCTACTGCATAAAGAGAGACCAGGGCACTGCCATAGAGAAAAAGTTTAATAGACACGAGGCTGGCCACACCACGTGGGAGATGTTCATACTCAAATCATCTCATTCAAAACTCACAGGTTAGGGGTTTTCAAAGGCAGTTTGGGGGAAGGGATGGGAGGGCAGGTAACAAGTGCTTGCTGCTGATTGGCTGGGGTGGAGATGAAATCATAGGGGTTTGAAGCTGTCTTCCAGCAGGTGAATTGCTTCTGGGTGGGGCCACAGGAAAGGGGCTGGCGGTAAGGTGGACACATTGGGTTTAGCTGGAACCATGGATGTCAGACATGCATGCAAAAAACCGGGAAAGATATCTCCAAAGGTCAATCGACAATAGTGGTGTTATTTTCAGGAATAACTGGGGAAATTGCATGTCTTACAACCTCGGGAATAATGGCTGACAATCGTTTATGTCTGCGCCTTAGCTGGACTCAGGCTGTTCTCATCCCCCCAGCCTGATGGCTTCCCATTAGCTTTACAAAAGTGGTTGACTTTTGGGCAAGGCCTATTATTATTTAAATTATAGCCTGAAAGTCTTCCAAAGTTAGCTTTGCCCAATAGCCCAGGAGTAATTAAGGGAAAGACAAGATGGGGCGTGAGTTAACTTAGCTTACTATTAATATTATAATTCTCGCCCTCGCACGGTGGCTCACGCCTCTAATCCCAGCACTTTGGGAGGCTGAGGCGGGCGGATCACAAGGTCAGGAGATCGAGACCATCCTGGCTAACACGGAGACACCCCGTCTCTACTAAAAAATTAAAAAGTACAAAAAATTAGCCCGGCGTAATCCCAGCTACTCGGGAGGCTGAGGCAGGAGCTACTCGGGAGGCTGAGCTACCAGGAGCTACTCGGGAGCTACCAGGAGCTACTCGGGAGGCAGGAGCTACTCGGGAGGCAGGAGCTACTCGGGAGGCTATTCGGGAGGCTGAGGCAGGAGAATTGCTTGAACCTGGGAGGCGGAAGTTGCAGTGAGCCGACATCACACCACTGCATTCCAGCCTGGGTGACAGAGCGAGACTCAGTCTTAAAAAAAAAAAAATTAAAATTCTCTCACTGATATAATCTTTGCAAAGGCAGTTTCACATAGAGGGGGAACATACCTTATTTCATCATAATTCAAACAATAATATTTAAAACTTCTTATGTGCTCAACACTAGGGCTGGCTATTTAGTTGTTCCATGAGCCATAAGCCCCATAAGAAGCACTCTGTTTCTATGTCTGTTTCACCAGCCAGACAATAAGTACCCGAAAGGGAGGGAGCACATCTTATTTACTGACAGTTACAACACTGCCCGACTGCTGCTGTGATCCTAGGACCCTTGGTTTAAAATGACCTCGTGCCTGGGCACTCAGCTGGCCCTGAGTCACATGACACCTTAGACGTGGAGGAGCCTGCAATCTGGCGAGTCTAAGTATTGTGGGAACTCAAAAAAGTGCATACTTAATTCTGCCTTCTTGGAGGAAGAATTGTGTCTCCCAGGGACGCTTCCTAGGACATTTGACTGAGCTGTGAGATAGTGTCCTCGGGGGAGATGATTTGTGATATTCAGAAGCAGCTAAGGCCCTGTGCAATGGTTCATGACTGTAATCCCAGTGTGAGCTACCATGCCAGGCTAAAGAGGGTGGATCACCTGAGCTCAGGAGTTCAAGACCAGCCTGGGCAACAAAGCGAAACCCCCATCACTACAAAAAATAAAAAAATTAGCTGGACGTGGTGGCACATACCTGCAGTCCCAGATACTCAGGAGGCTGAGGTGGGAGGATAGCTTAAGCCTGGGAGGTAGAGGTTGCAGTGAGCTGAGATCACACGACTGCACTCTAGCCTGGGTGACAAAGTAAGACCCTGTCTCGAAAAAAAAAAAAAGCAGCCAGCAGGTGGTTGTATGAATTGAATGCTGAACTTGAAGACAAGTAGCCCCGGGTTCAAATCCCAGCTTTACTGCTTCCCAAATATGAGACCTATAGCAAGTAACTTCACCTCTCTAAATTTAGGTTTCCACATGTATAAAATGGAGAAAAGAGCACCTACATCCTACAGTATTTCATGTCCTTAAAGGTGAAAACCAACACAAACCTATAGCACAGTTCTTGACACACGGTAGACATTCAGCAAAGGCATGTTGAACTGTGTTAGCAACGCCCCAGATTTTTCCTCCCTCCTTTCCCCTCTGCCTTCTCCTGGCACTGGAAAGTTTTCCAGATTCTCTCTCTGAAGGCCAAAACCATCTCACGCTCTATGGAGTTTTTTCTTTAGCATATACAATAAATCATTTAGATGAATGTATACAAATAGGCTACGTGTCTCAATCACAGAGACCATGGTTTATGAAACACTGTTTTCCTGACAGCAAACACAGAGCACCAGATGGGGCACATGGTGGATGCGAAGTGGCCTCCTTGTCTGGGCTGACACCTGAGGTTTGTTGTCTTATGGTGTCTCCTGGCCACAGAGATCAAAGATGCAGACACACAGAGTGAGGTTAAGAGCAGAAATTGTATAGGAAAAAGAAAGCGAATAGCTCTCTGCCATGGAGGGGAGCCCCAGACAAATGAGTTGCTGATCCACAGTGAAACAGGGGGTTTTATAGATGAGCTAGTGGGGAGGCAGTGTCTGAGCTACACAGGGCATGAAAAACCAGTTAGGACCAGGTTTGCCATCTACATAGGGTGCGAACCTCTGGCAGCCCCCACCTCAATCTTTTTTTTTTTTTTTTTTTGAGACAGAGTCTCGCTCTGTCACCCAGGCTGGAGTGCAGTGGTGTGATCTCAGCTTACTGCAAGCTCCGCCTCCCGGGTTCACGCCATTCTCCTGCCTCAATCTTATTATGCAGATGGGTTCTCAGCCTGAGCTTTTCCATGCTACCCATTTCTTTCTTACTATACATGTGCTGACGAAAAAGGGAAGACGAAGATTCCATGGCAGACATGCCTGGCCCCCACGCAGCCCTTTTTTCTTGGTATAGCTGCAGGCCTCCTCACCGCACCCCCTGCAAGCTTCCGACTTCCTTATCTATGTTTGCAGCTCGATCTTTCAGGCTGCTCTTTGTTGGAAAAGAAATGATTTCTTGGGCTGTTTTTTTTTAGAAAGGAAGTTCTGCTGGGGACTCTCTTGTCCTCACTATCTGCCTAAATAATTTCTTTCTATTTCCTGTATCAGATGCATAGCAAATATTTGTCAAATTAAATCTGCAATTTAGCCCATTTTAATAGTTCATTGGATAAGCATTACCTCTTAGTATGGTGTCCTAGGAGCACCTGGAGATGAGCCCGTGGCCTCAGTCACACATTCATATTAGGTAGGGGCCTGTGGAGAGGCAAGTCGAGAAGCCTGGGTGACTTCTGGCCCCCTCTGTCCCTTTCTGAGTTTAGACACATCACATTCCTTCGCTGGGCCTTAATATCCCATCCGTAGAAACACAGTAGAATCAGTGGTCCAGCATTTTGTGAATTTAAGGATATGATTCATACATACAAATCCAGCCATTCCACTGCCTACATCATCCCCTCCTCTCCCTTCCTCCATTCCCTGAGGCACCAAGATCAGGGAAAAGATACCTCCCAGGCTTGTTTTGGAAAAACGTTCCTATCCCACGTCGCTCACTAACCCCAGCATGAAAGCAGTTGAAGTACACGTCCCTGAGAAAATGCACTTTCCGACCTTCTTTGAGGAGCTGTTAGAGCAGGCAGGCTTCTCTCACATCCTTGGCTTTGCCCAACTTAATTCCTGCCCGTTGCAATCTAAACAATGGTTTCGGCAATGTACTGCTGCGATGAATTTCTGAAAGTTTCAGCAGACTTGGAGAGGTTTCTCAAACCGGCCTTGCCAAATACACATTTTTAGCCACTTGGAGTGTAAGTTGCTTCTTTGGACTCTCCCATAAATAATCATCAGGACACCATATCCTAATGGTTTGCTTTCATAAATCATAAAGCTCTTAGACACAATAAAATTTTTGATTGAGACCAAGTTTATCCAATTTTACAAAGTCTGCATCTCTAATTACAGAACATTATACTTATGTTCTATTTCTGAAAGTATTGATTTGCATGATTGTATTTCATAGTTAAAGGGTATTACAGCCGGCGGTGGTGGCTCATGCCTGTAACCTCAGCACTTTTGGAGGCTGAGACCAGTGGATCATTTGAGCCCAGGAGTTTGAGATGACTCAGGAGCCTGAGCAACATGGTAAAACCCCATCTCTACAGAAAAAAAAAAAAAAAAAAAAATACAAAAAGCTTAGCCGGGCATGGTGGTGCACACCTGTAATCCCAGTTACTTGGGAGACTGAGGCAGGAATCAAGAAACAGAGGTTGCAGTGAGCTAAGACCACACCACTACACTCCAGCGTGGGCAACAGAGCCAGACTTGGTCTCAAAAAAAGGGCGGGGGGTGTTGCATATATTTACCACAAATTGAACAGTATTTAAGTGAAAAACAAATACAGAAGTCCTCCTTATCCTCAGTTTCACTTTCCACAGTTTCAGTTACCCACGGTCAACTGAGGTCTGAAAATATCAAGTGGAAAATTCCAGAAATACATAATACATAAATGTTAATTTGCACGCTGTTTCTGAGCGGCATGATGAAATCCTGAGCGGTCCCACTGGAATCACTTCTTTGTCCAGTGTTTCCGTTGCGCTGTGTCCAAACCACCTGTGAGTTGCTCAGCAGCCGTCCCGCCCATCAGATCCGCTGAATCGCAGTGCTTGGGTTCCAGTCACCCTTACTCTACCTAATAATGGTTCCAAAGTGCAAGAGTAGTGATGCTGATAGTTCTGATTTGCCAAAGAGAAGATGTAAAGCGATTCCTTTAGGTGAAAAGGTAGAAGTTCTCAACTTGAAAAGGAAAGAAAAAATATTGTATGCTGAGGTTACTGGGATCTAAAATAAAAATAAATCTTCTATCCGTGAAATTGGGAAGAAGAAAAAAAAAGTGTGCTTGTTTTGCTGTCACGTATCACCTTTATCATAGGTCTGTATATTTAGGAAAAGTATAGGATATATAGGGTTTATTACTATTCTCAGTTTCAGACATCCATCATGAGTCTTGGAACATTTTGACTTAGGATAAGCGGGGGGCCACTGTAACTTAAGTGTACGTTTATGTAACTTTTTGTTTGTTTGGTTTTTTGTTTGTTTTTTTAGACGGAGTCTCGCTCTGTCGCCCAGGCTGGAGTGCAGTGGCCGGATCTCGGCTCACTGCAAGCTCCGCCTCCCGGGTTCCCGCCATTCTCCTGCCTCAGCCTCCCGAGTAGCTGGGACTACAGGTGCCCGCCAGCACGCCTGGCTAATTTTTTTGTATTTTTTATTAGAGACGGAGTTTCACCGTGTTAGCCAGGATGGTTTCGATCTCCTGACCCCTTGAGCCACTGCACCCGGCCTATGTAATGTATTTTTAATAATGGTTGTATCTAAAGCCAGTTCACAGAATTCCTGAAAGCTTAACAACCATCCATTGCAAGCTGGCACCAGCCACTCCAAAGAACGATCACTTAACTCTTTTTCCTTCTCCAAGAGGCCTTACTTTAACCCTCCCAGAACACGGTGATATTGACAATGTCTTCATGGTTTCACCATACTAGGTTGTGGTGGAAACAGTTAAACTAAGGTCCATCGGATTCTGCAACCATGCTATGCCCACCTCAGTACAATACTTCCCCAAAAGTAGTTACTTTGTGAGATCTGTCCTGAGACTGCAAAGCAAAGGAGTCTCTGGGCAAATGGTGCTGATTACACCTTATGACCACCAGGTGGCGAGCATGCCGGGCTTCTCCAAGAGTAAACTGGAGATGGGGAAGACTTCAAACAACTGTTTGGGTTCTCTTGTTTGACAGGTAGAGAACTTTCCCTAGCATTTTAGAATATTTGTGTACTTCATTAGGAGGGTAAATTCCCACTTTCCCTCTAATTTTTCATACTATAATAATAGTAGTAACTGCAGCTGTGCATTAAGAAGCATGCCTTGAAGTTCATCAATTCATTTATTCCACACATGAATTTTCATGAAGTATAAATAAGCACTTCTAACTTCTCCAGATGGGGAAATTCATTCACTCCTCAATCCATTTGTTTATTTCTAAACATTTATTAAGCACTTGCCATGATCCTGCCCATAGTATGAACAGAATCAAGATTCAATCTTAACAAATTCAGCTCCAAAGCTCACCCTCCTTTAAATATCACAAATACTTGAGTTATTACTGCTTTATTAAATAAGGCCCCCAGATTTTAAGAAACTTGCTGGAATTATCTGAATTACCATCAAAGCCGTAAAATGGTAAACAAGTTACTTTGCTTGTTCAATCCAGTTTCTTTCACTTGCAAAGTTCTTTAAGTCCACCTTGACTTCTTACTTTGAAGGATTGCGGTTAGCTAAGCAATGATTAAGGGAAGCTCATGGTATCAACACTTGCCAGTCGGCATATTTGATGCGGCTGAAAGCCCTGTGGATTTTTGTACCTATTGCTGATATTATCCTACAAAGACATCTTAAAAGGGAGGGAGGAATTCACAGAATCTTTATGTTACAAAATCTTTATGAGAACAGGAAGAGGGACATGAGCTAGCACATTAGCACAGTCAGCCTCCTCGCCACTTAGTGTCCCGCACTATCTTAGCAATCCTCAGAGTCCCCGCCAGCAAGAAGGCTCTCATTACATGCGCCGCTTTGTTCTTGGGCTTACTTAATTTCAAGTATTCTGTGTTAAGCAACAGAAAATGAACTGACACCACCTGAGGACTTTTGCCCTTGCCATTTTCCTCTGTCAGGAATCCCTTTCCCAAGATATCCACATGACATGCTCCCTGGCTGTCCTCAGGCCTCTGATTTCATCCCCTAACCACAGATGCCTCCTCAGACCAGCCTAAAACACAGTAGCCCCGGCTCCTACTCTCCGTGCCCTGCTGTCCTCCAATCTGCTTTATTTTCTGTATAGCGCTTGTCATCACCTGTGAATGTTTATTTATACTTTTGTTTATGTATTTCCTAGCTCCTGCCACTGGAATGTAAGTTTCATGGGAATAGCAACTTTATTTGTTGGTATTATACTCCCAACACCTACATCAATACATATATTAAAAATGAGTCCATGCCTGACACATACTATGTGCTCAATAGTAAATCAATGAAATGAAAGAAGACAGATGTCCTATTCTACACTCGCAACCCCTGAAGCAAACTGGATAGTTATCTTGAAAACCATAAATGGAATTTTCCTATTAAATTACAGGAACTCAGTCTCTTTATTGAATTCTTTTTCCGGTGAATTGAATTGATCCCCAATAGATATAGTGAAAAAAGACCTCTTGGAAAGCCAGCATCTAGTTTTGCAGGAAAAGTCATCAACCCAGGCAACAAGATGGTCCACCAGGGAGCTCTGGAGGTGAAGCCAATAAACAATAACATGAAAGGAAATTAATTTTATGTTTTCTAATTTTGTGCCTTAAGCAAGCATCATGTGGCCTAAGCTTTTTTGTGATTTCCTTGAAATAGTCAAAGATCTAATGTTAAATAGACTGCTGCTGTTGTTGAAGGACATCCTGGGTCATATTTTGGGTTTTCACAATGCCAAGGACATCAATTATTTCTGTATGCAATCAGCGTACGGAATTCATAAAAAGAAGTGAATCCTACCTATTTCAAAAGTGTTTTTCAAAAATGAAAACAGAAAGGAAGAATGGTAATTTTATTCTTATTCTTTGGAGTAATTATTTTAGATATGGAAGAGCCATTAAAATCATACAGACCAGTTTGTGCTGTGTTGCATAGTGTTGTGTTGTGTTGTGTTGTGTTGTGTTGTGCCAGTTGGACTTTTCACCAAGAGGAATCTAAAGAGGAGGTGCAGTGGAAAGTGGGCTGAAGTTAAGCCCTTAATGACATGGGGTGGCGAACCAGTAACCAGTCCCCCTGCGTCCAGGCACCAAAGGACTTTCAGGGGAGAGCGTAGGGGGTTCTTCAGCACATGGTTAAAAATCACTGATTTAGTCCAACCTCCCTGTCTCACAGATGAAGAAAGCAAAGGAGGCTCAGTGAGAAGCCACCCAGCCAGTATTCAGTGGAGGTTTAAGTCTCCTGTAACAAGAGATAGACATTTTCTCACTGATTCCCCAACAGCCTTATAAAATAGCATTTATTACACCACGCCCATTTTTAGAGATAATCAAACATTGCTTTTCCAAGGAGCCTTCTTCTGACAACCCAGACTAACTTACGTCTCCCACATATTCATTTAATACTTTGTCCTTCTCTACTTGAAATCCTTATCAGATTGTTCATGATGCCTTCAGTGCAGGTCTACCCGCTAAGGTATAAACCCTATGGCAACAGGCTCAGTGCCAGCCATCTTCACGGTCACATCGCCAGAGCCAGAAGCTTGACATGTAAACACCCCAGCTAGGAGCACCTTGACAGGAAGGATCGAATTGTATTTGTCTTTTTACCCCAGTGCCTGGTACTGTGTTTAGCTCAGAGTAGAAGCTCAATAATTACATTGAGTCGAATTATGGAAATAAAACAACCTAAAGTTCAGACAAATCTGCTCCAGGCTCCACTTGGGCTTTTTCTAGGGTTAATTGGCCTTGAGAAGTTATCCCACGTAGTTTGTCCTTAGTTTTTTTCATCCATAACATAAAGAAGTTGGATTCTGGGGGTCTTCAGAAATTATTCAATTTTGAAAAATCTGTGATGCTATTTTCCTCTGCTTGGAAATACCCCATGAAGGTGGTAGGCAGGAAATTGAATTGTGTATGTACACACACATACACACATTAAGTTTAAACAGGAATCAGTGGTTTCAAGGGGACCATAAGAGTCACAGGACGTGCAATGAAATCTTCATTCTACGATTTACTCGCTGGGTGAGTGCAGGTGAGATATTTAACTTCCCTGTGTGTCAGTTTCTTCATTAACAGAACAAGGCTGAGGATTTAATAAGACCACATAACTAAAGTGTTTGGTATTATTCTGGGTATCTCATATGATCTCAACAAATATTAACTGACATTATCACCAATATTATTACAAATCAAAATGAATTTCATGTAAGTGTGTATAAAATCAATGCTTGATGACATTTTCCATAAATTCACTGGTATTCCTTCTTATGTTTTAGGAGACACATCCATAAGAAAGAACAAGGTAGGATAAATCATGAAAATGCATTTGTTATTCATTATTTACTTTAGAAGCCTAGAGATATAGACAATGCAAAATTTCAGATATCTCTTAAAAAATATATCGTATAAGTCTGGTCACAATTTGTAATTTCTATTTGTAAATCAAAAAACTGTTAACCATTGGCCCTGCTCATAGAACAATAAACTTAATTTAGGTTTCTCTTTTCTTTTTCAGATTCCTTTACCACCTCCTCGGTAAGACACTTTAAAATAGCATTTTATTTCGCTATACACTGAAATAATTTGTGCCAGCATCTGAAAAAGAGAAACACAAACATTTGACATTGAAAATCTAATATGATTTCAGAGTGAGAGCTGGATATAGAAAAAAAAACTAATATGAGGTATTCAATGAACAAGATTAAACAAGCCTTCATTCATCTATTTAATCATTTATTCATTCATTCACAGTTATCTATTCAATATACCTTCACTCATTATTTCTTGATGAATGTATTCCTCCCCTGTTTCTTTCTATTCCTCTCCTTTCTTTCAGTACAGAAATCTGCTGGATGATATTGCTGGGTATACTACTGGCAGGCCTAGATTCATATGAAAATGGGATATGCCCTCAGGGAACTTACAACATATTAAGTGTATATTCATGTGATATATATATATACACACACATATATGATACATATATAAATACTATTACATTTACACATATCTGTGGAGAAAAGAGCAACAGGCAGCTGCAGAGGCTCTGAGTGACTGGCCACTCTTGTTGCTCTATCTGGGACCCCTGAGCACCTCTGCCATAGCATGCATTACATACTCTACCAATCATTTCTTCACCTCTCTGTCTTCCCTGCTAGAGGGAAGCAGCTTGAACCAAAAATCTACCAAAATACCTGATATACTTTATGAACAAATGAGTGAATGGGTGAATAAAATATGAGTGAGTGAGGCATTCACTGACTTTCAAACATTTACATATATATATGTGTGTGTGTGTGTGTGTGTGTGTGTATATATATATATATATATTTTTTTTTTTTTTTTGAGACAGTCTGGCTCTGTTGCCCAGGCTGGAGTAGAGTAGGGTGATCTCAGCTCACTGCAACCTCTGCCTCCAGGGCTCAAGTGATTCTCCTGCCTCAGTCTTGTGAGTAGCTGGGATTACAGGTGCATGCCACCGTGACTGGCTAATTTTTGTTTTTCAGTAGAAACGGACTTTTGCCATGTTGGCCAGGCTGGTCTTGAATTTTTGACCTCAGGTGATCCACCCACCTCAGCCCCCAGAGTGCTGGGGTTACAGGCGTGAGCCACCGTGCCCAGCCACTTTTTAAAATATTTATTTGGGTAGTACTAAAAACTCAGATCTGCCGGTCTGGGATGAATGGAAGGCTGTTATCATTTTCTCCACAGGTCTCCTAAAGCCAAAACAGTCGCACTATGGAGGAGCACGTTGACTCCCTATAGAAAATTATATCACGCCCTTTAGAAAACAGTGCCAGACCTGACCAGTCTGCTCTGTAGTTAGCATCCAAAAACTAGCATTTTCAACCCAAAGCTGGGGACACAGAGGGCAGAGCAGTGTGGATTCAGGCCTGAGGCATCACTGCTGCAGCAAACCTTCTCAGGAATCCTACTGCGACTCTCCACACAGGCCTCTCATCACACTTCCGAAGCAGTACCAGCCCTTGCCCCCTGAGCCGGAGAGCAGCAGGCCACCTTTAGCTCAGAGACACACCTTTCCGGAAGTCCAGAGAATGCCCAGGTGAGAGAGTCATCATTAATGGTGAAATGACCAGCAAGAGTGTGGGTGTGGGGAAGGGGACAAGGAAAACCAACCAAAGTACCTGTCAGAGCAGGCTCTCTAATGGGTGGGGAGTGTTTTGGTCCATTCAAAGACATAACCAAGACTGGGTAATTTATAAAGAAAAAAGTTTTAATTGACCCACAGTTTCACATGGCTGGGAAGCCTCACGAAACTGACAACCATGGTGGAGGGGGAAGCAGGCATGTCTTAGGTGGCAGCAGGTGACAGAGCCTGTGTCCAAAGCAAATGGAGAAAAGCCCCTTATAAAACCATCAGATCTCATGAGAACACATGCAGTAACATGAGAACAGCATAAGGGAAACCGCCGCATGATCCAGTCACCTCCCACCAGGTCTCTGCCTCAACACCTGGGGATTACAATTAAAGATGAGCTTTGGGTGGGGACACAAAGTCTAACCACGTCAGGGAGGAACCAGTTATACCTAGAGGAAAATAGTCCTAGAAACCTGTGTTTTGATTCTTTGCAGGAAATACCGCTTCTCTGTAAGAAAATGAGTTATTGAAAGAATTGCTCACTTGTGGCCTGAATTAGTTTATGAAGAAAATGTCAAATGCCAGAACAGAATCAGCATATTTTATGTAAGAACTGAAAGGGGATTCAGATTATTCCAGGACCAATATTGGCCCCCAGCTTCCCATTACCCAGGCTGGAGAAATATAACCATGCTTGAAAACTCTTTTGTCAAAAACATTATTGCCTTTATGAAAAATAAATATAATAAACCATCCCTCTGGTATTAAGCACTGATGACGGCTCCTTGTTCCCAAACGTGTGGGACATTTGGCAGCTGGTGCTAATCACAGAATGCGACAAACTCGAGTGAGCATATTTCATTTGCCCAAAAGAGTTTAAATTTCCAAAATTACCTTATTTTGAAAGTCAGAAAAGAGATTAGCATTTCCTTCTTGTTTCTGCATAGAATGAAGGATGCTTTCTTAATTTTCATCCTTCTTCAAGCTTGCATCAGCAGTGTGGGGCACAGGCATTATTTAGTGAGAAAGCATTTCTCATGGATACAGAAACTCAGGATATCAGGCTCATTTTGAGCTTCTATGGGAAACCCGTTCATCACTGATTCTAATGGGGACCATTAAATAGCCTGAAATGTCATTCCTCCTTCTGTGGCGAATGTCTCTTCACCATGTCCTCCACTATAGCCCCACACAAGCATAAGTTTTCCAAGAAACACCTTCCTTGTTGTCTTTCCCATGGAGTGCCCTCTCTTTTCTGTCCCTCTTTCAACTGCCATGGCAGCGTGGGAAGGAATAGAGGCTCTCAAGTCTAGATTCAAATGGTTTGGCTTTGTATTAGTTCTCACATTGCTATAAAGAAATATCTCAGACTGGGTAATTTATGATGAAAAGAGATTTGATTGGCTTACAATTCCATAGGCTGCACAGGAAGCATGATTCTGGCATGTGCTCAGCTTCTGGGGAAGCCTCAGGAAACTTACAATCACGGCAGAAGGCAAAGGAGAAACAGGCTTGTCTCACATGGCAGGAGCAACAGAGTGAGGGGGGAGCTGCTACACTCCTTTAAACAACCAGATCTGGCGATAACTCACTATCATGAGAACAGCACTGAGGGGATGGTGCTAAATCGTTCATGAAGGATCCACCCTCGTGATCCAATCATCTCCCACCTCCAAAAGTGAGGATTACACTTCAATGTGAGATTTGGGTGGGGACACAGATCCAAACTATGTCAGGGTTGAAATTTAGATTCTAATTCTCATGAATGATGGATCTGGGGAAGCGATTCTAAATTATGGGTGACTTTATCCTCCCTCTCCCCATTGGACAGTTAGCAATGTTTGGAGACATTTTTGGTTGCAGCATCTTGAATAAGCAATGCTACTGGCTGCTAGAGAGTAGAGGCCAGGGAGGCTGCTAAGCATCCGACAGTGCACGGGATTGCGCCACAACAGAGAATAACCTTAAAAGGTTAATACTGCAAAGGTTGAAAAACTTTGCCCTAACACTTCTAGCAAAGTACTGAACTTTTTCCAAGCCCAAGGTTTTACTCTGCAGTAAAGAACAGATAATATTAATATCTACCACCTACCTCATGGGCTAAGGTGAGAATTAAATGAGGTGATTCCTATAAATTGCTTAACAATGCTTGCCCAGTACCTATTTTTAACCAACATTTATTGCACTTTTATTACCTTGGGCCCATTGGTACCTATGTTACCCCATATAATATAACAAGTTAACAAATCTGTTTCTTCTACCCCAGGAAGGGGTGGAGGAGGAACTGACTCATTTCAGCACCCATATAACCTGGCACAGTGCCTGAAATATAGTAGATGTTGGATAAATATAAATTTCCTTCTGCAGCTTTCAAAGGAACCTATCCAGACTAGGAGCAAGCAGATTTGCTCTGTTTTGATTTCTATTTTCAAAGAGTGAGAAACTGGGAGGCAACAGTAATAACAGACCATCCAACCCATGAAGCTGTGTCATCAGAATTGGAAACGTGAAATGCAGCATTCCTAAAGCTCCTGGTCAAATAGTCTAATATGTAAAGGACTGATCCAACCTCAGAGAAGTAAGCAGACAGAAAATAGGATCAATAAAATACCGAGACTGGGCATAATGGCTCATGCCTGTAATCCTAACACTTCGGGAGACCGAGGCAGGCGGATCACATGCAGCAAGGAGTTCAAGACCAGCCTGACCAACATGGCAAAACCCCATCTCTACAAAAATACAGAAACTAGCTGGGTGGGGTGGAGCATGTCTGTAATCCCAGCTACTCTGGAGACTGAGGCATGAGAATCGCTTTAACCTAGGAAGCAAGGGTTGCAGGGAGCCAAGATTGCACCACTGCACTCCTGCGACAGAGGACGACAGAGGGAGACTCTGTCTCAAAAAAATAAATAAATAAACTAAAATAAAATATTGAAGATGATAAGGTTGTTCAGTGTGGAGAAAAAAGAATTTTATCTTCTTTCTGTTTCCTCATGCTGAAAAGAACAGTATCTTGGGACCCGGTAGCAATGAGTTTGGATCCCAGTTGAGCCAGTTTTGGCTGTACGATTTCAGAAAAGCTCTTTAACAACTCTGAGTTTCGCTTTTATTATTTATAAGAAGAAAATAACCATCTTCATGTGATAAAATGACAATGAGAAGGCATGCCATTCCTGTAAAGTGCCTAGGATACTATCTGTCACAGCACAGGAAAAGAAGAAGAAAAGAAAAGAAAAAGCAAGCAAGAGAAGAAGGAAGGGAAGGGAAGGGAAGGAAGGAGGGAAGGGTAAAGAAATCCTGCTTCTCCCATGTGTTCTCAGCAGATTTGGGTATCCAGCATCTATAACTGTGTATTTTTCTAGAAATAGAGACTGCATTTTTTTCTTTTTCAAGGTGAAGTCTCGCTCTGTTGTCCAGGCTGGAGGGCAGTGGGGCAATCTCGGCTCACTGCAACCTCCGCCTCCCAGGTTCAAGCGATTCTCCTGCCTCAACTTCCTGAGTAGCTGTGATTATAGGCACGCGCCACCACACCTGGCTAATTTTTGTGTTTTTAGTAGAGACAGGGTTTCACCATGTTGGTCAGGCTGGTCTCGAACTCCTGACCTCATGATCCCCTGCCTCAGCCTCCCAAAGTGCTGGGATTACAGGTATGAACCACCACGCCCAACCAGAGGCTGCATTTTATAGTACAGTGGATCTCATCCTGGCTTTACACTAAAATAATTAGAAAGCTTATTTTAAAGCACTATCCCTAGTATCTATTTTAATTGCTCTGAAGTGGGACCTGGGCATCAGAATTTTGAAGGCTCCTCCAGGTGAAGCTAATATGCAGACAGGGCTAAGAACCCAGAGGGAACCAGGTTGGAGGAATACATTCACCACAAAAGCTTTGAAGGTATTTAAGCCTTATCTATGCCCAGGTTTCCAGAGTCTAACATAATGCTCACTCAACTGGCAAATGTGTCCCTCTGTGGGCCCGAACCCCACCAGTCTATTGGGTCACTGTCTTGGTGGTGTTGACATCTTTAGAAGTTGGCATTTGATGTCTCTGGGGTTCCTGTAGTTACAGTTTACATTTATGTAATCGTTTTTAGATGTGATGAGAATTGTGCTGGATCTCTTCACCAAAACACCTCAAGAGAGTAATTCTATTTTCTCTTCTCGAATTTTTCCAGCAGCCATGTAAAGTATGGTTTCCTAAGCCTCAGATGAGTAAGGTGCCAAGCCCAGTGGATGGCACATGTGCTCAGTAAATAGTACTTGCATATTCATTGGGCACCTAAGGTCACCATGCTTCAGAGAAGTTAGGTCACTCAAAGTCACAGGGTTGACATTTGACTATTGATGGGGCAAAAACTTCCACAGCCCTGTAGCAGACACTGGAGTTAGCATGATACATGAGATGGCTTTGCTTCTGAAAGAGAGATGTGCTTTCAAATTCATTTTTAGCAGGGCCCACATGGGTGGTAACAGCAGCATTAGTGATGCCCAAGTCCCATGTAATCAACCACATAAGGATATTGCTCTGAAAACAGAAGGAACATTGGCAATCAAAGCTTCTGCAGCCGAACCATGCAGCTAAGTGCCTGCTCCGTCTCTGCCAGCTGTTGGTAAGGCACTGTGAGTGAAATGAATTGCCCTCCCTAAGGCAGAGGCCATGATTTACATCTGGCAATCAACTGTATCAATGGCAGGCAGTTAGACAGCTGCAGCCCTTTGCAGCAGGCTGTGCTCGCCCTGGATGGTCTTTGTGGTTCCAGCTATTGTGTTTCAGGCCCCATTTGTCTCTGCCAGCTCTGCTATTCTCTTTTTTAAAGCTAAGCCTTGGTTTCACAAAACAATTACTGAATTGAAGCACTTCAGTAAAGGAAAACGTCACCCCAGTCATTCATTGACAACTCAAAACCAGAAGAGCACTTCGAAGTTTGGAGAATGTTGGTTGGACATTCTCAACCACTTATGCACCATTATTATGATTTTTACAATATCCATGTACTTACTTTTTCTGCCCTGTTCATTTTTTTCAACTTAAATAAACTTACTTAAAAGAAATACATATAATTAATATAAATAACTTCAATACAGATCGCTCCCAACCAAAACTTTGAGCTCTGGGGAATTTTCCGTCTGATAAAAGGGAAGGTAAGCAAATATTAGAAAGGTGTTTCATATCTACTTAACCACTGCACTGAGCCTTTCTCCTTGACATAATCTGAAAGACAATTAAAAAGGGGATAACTTTTCTTCTGCGAATCCATTGCAATTTTAATACCTAGGTCCATGCACCAAAAAAAATCATCCTAAGTAACAGCAAGAGTAACCAACATTTTCTGAGTTTTAACTACACACCAGGCCTGGTTTGGAGTTTCATGTATGTTCATTCATTTAGTCTCACAACAGCACTGTGAAAAAGCAATATTACTATCTCCGATTTACTGATAAAAATTAAGAAATTGAGAGTTCATTGTTCCATATGTCCTTTAAGCTCCAGTACACTTAATGGCCCAAGGTGGGGTTCAGCCAAAATACAATTTAAATGACGCACCCAATATTTAAGAAACAAAACACCCACTTGCCTAACTATGGCTTTCCTTTTTTTTTTTTTTTTTAAGTAGAGACAAGGGTCTCACTAACACTCCTGTCCAGGCTGGTCTTGAATTCCTGGCCTCAGGCAGTCCACCCGCCTTGTCCTCCCAAAGTGCTGGGTTTACAGGTATGAGGCAACACGGCCAGCCAGCTTTCCCTTTACAACCAGCAATGCTGGTATCACATCAATTCAAGCAATCTCTATCGCAAAAATATATGCTCTGATGATTTGGGAAGCGAAAACAAAAAATCTTTATAGATACCAAGAAACCATGATCTTTTAAAAGAGAAAGTGTGGTTATAGAGATATACAAATTTCTATCTATGAATGGAAACTATTGATTTTAAAGTATAAACATTATAATTATTGTTTTCCAAGTTGTTGCCGTTGGGGGAAACTGAATATAGGACACACAGGAACTCTGTATTATTTCTCACAACTGCATGGGAATCCATCATTATCTCAGGATAAAAAGTTTAGTTTCAAAGCATATGTAAACATTAAAATGTTCTGCAAAGTGTTCAACAAATGTTCAACCAACTCAAGTTAAATAGGTTAAAGAATCTTAGTAAAACTGTTTAACGAACTCATTTAAATCTCCTTAAATATTTGAAATACCTTTATAAATTCAATTTCTTTGATTTTTAAGTACTTCTAATGTTGACAGGGCAGGTTTAAATGCTAGCCAGCAAAACTTTAACACTTTCTATAAATCCAAGAAAGTAAATGTATAAATACAGAAAATTTTAATTTCTCTTAAACAGTTCAAACTCTTTAAAATGGAGACAAACACATCTTGACACTTGGAACTTCAAATCTGCATTTTAAATTGAAGCCATACAGCCGATCTTTCAGTATCCTTAACACGCTGGCTTCTTAAACATTAAATACTGAGATTAGCCACATTTTAACCCCAAAATAATTAATACTCTGGGTGTTTGTTCTACTTCATTACCTCTATTCAAATCTCTTTGTTTTCTCAGGTTTCCAGCTAAAAAGGGGAGGGAGGGTGTAAGAGGTAAGAGGGTAAACCTTGGAACCTTGGGACCCTTGCCTATTGCTTGCAGGTCTGAGACCAGGATCTAGCATCTGAGCACTGTTTGTTTCTGGGATACTGATACAGCCTGACTCCTAAAACTCTAGATCAATCGCCTTTAACTGTGATCAGTGTTGCACGCTTAATAGTCCCATATTCTTCACATCCAGTGTTTTCACTGACGGATCTGGGGAGGTGGAACATATACCCTCACTCCACTCCCTTCATAGTTTCTTCACCAAACTTTGACCACATTCTGACAACAACGCACATTGAATACCCAACAGTGTTATTTTTATTTATTTGTTTATTTATGTATTTTTTGAGACACAGTCTCGCTTTGTCACCCAGGCTGGAGTGCAGTGGACGATCTCAGCTCACAGCAACCTCTCCACCTCCTGGGCGCAAGCTACTCTCCCGCCTCAGCCTCCTGAACAGCTGGGACTACAGGCATGTGCCATCACGCCCAGTTAATTTTTGTATTTTTAGTAGAGACAAGGTTTCACCATGTTGGCCAGGCTGGTCTCGGACTTCTGACCTCAAGTGATCCGCCCCCGTCAGCCTCCCAAAGTGCTGGGATTCCAGGCATGAGCCAAGGCACCGGGTCGCAACATTGTTACTTTTTTATTTCTAGCAATTCTCACATTAACACTCCTAAGTACTCTCGTTGCCATTTTGAAGATGAAAAAAAAAAAGGAGGTTTAGAGAAGTTAATTGACTCACCAATAGAATGAAAAGCCTGGAGTTCATTTAGAGACCTTTCCAAAATTCACATTATTCAATTCCATATTGGATTTTTTTTCTCTACCACTAAGTTTCATGGGTTTTTTTTGTTTGTTTTTTTGTTTTGTTTTGTTTTTTTCTCGTGTCTGAAATCTCCGTTCTTTATCAGCATTCTTTCTCTTACACTTGCCTTCCTGGGATCCCACTGCACCTGACAGCTTCATATTGAAAACTCTTTATGTTCCCTCAAAGTAAAAAACGAAAAGCTTTAAAACCAAGTTGATAATAGGTCTGACTGTGCTAATGAAACTTGACATAGGAAATCAAACGTCAAGAGAAATGATGTTTTTTTTAAATTTCTCCCAAAATGAGATGCAAGTTTATTCGTGTCCTTTCTATCACCACCTTTTATTTTGGCTCGTAACTTGGTCTTTTCATTAGAAAATTATGAGAAAAATAACCTGGCTTTAGTTTTATGGAGGAGGGATAAATATCACACCGGACGATGGGCTGTTAATTTGGCAGTGAAAATGTAATCAAAGGTTTGTGAGGCTTAGAATGATTTTATCTTGGTCATGATGAACTGTGTTTTATGTAACACCATATTTCTTTTCTTGCAGTCAGATAAGCTTAAGGGACTTAAGTGAGGTAAGTAGCACTTTTATCCTTGGACGCAAAGAAGGGAATTTTGAGGCATTAAATGTCTGCAATAGGCAAGATTCTATTTGCTTCAGACACTTACAGTTAATTCTCACAGTAACTATGCTCAAAATGCATTAGTATCTCTATTTTAAAGATGAGAAAGCCAAAGTAAAATAAGCTTAGCTCCAGATTTTAAACCAGGATCCTGTTTGGCCACCATGGTCATTCAGGGTTCACTGGTATAAGAAGAACATGCCCAGTTCCACATGGAAGATATGCAGTATTGACTGATGGCTTCCAGCCTCCAGTATTACAGAAATCAAGTGTTAGCAATGGTATTGCTCTTTGCTATTTGTCCTTCATAAGAAAGACAGGAATGCAAAGTAGAAGGAACATGAGATTCAGAGTTGCACAAGACCTGGGTAGGAATCCTGCTCTGCCACCTACTTGCTTTGTGAACTTCAGAAAATGCTCCTACTCATCCCAGTTTCTGTTTCCTCAGCCATACAATAGGGATGGGGGCTGGGTGCAGTGGCTCACACCTGTAATCCCAGCACTTTGGGAGGCCGAGGTGGGCGAATCATCTGAGGTCAGGGGTTCAAGACCAGCCTGACCAACATGAAGAAACCCCATCTCTACTAAAAATACAAAATTAGCCAGTTGTGGTGGCGCATGCCTGTAATCTCAGCTACGCTGCTACTCAGGAGGCTGAGGCAGGAGAATCGCTTGAACCTGGGAGGTGGAAGTTGCAGTGAGCCAAGATGGTGCCATTGTACTCCAAAACCTGGGCAACAAGAGCGAAACTCTGTCTCAAAATAAATAAATTAAATAAATAAAAATAAAATAGGGATGGGTACACTTCTGTGCAAAGTTGATGTGATAAAGTCAAAAGTAAGTAGTGCACAAATGGCCAGGTGACCATAGCGGCTCAATAAATGGCATAAAAGACATGTGAGATAAAGCTGTAATAGAGCCTTCCAAGGGTATTGATTCCCTTCAGTGCCCAAAGAGAAAGTTCCCTGCGAGGCTAGTGGGGCTACCATGACTGATGGGAAGACTGTCCAACAACACAAGTGGCCTCACCTCACTCCCACTGGACTCTAAGGAATTTTGTTCTTGTCTTTGTGTTTGACCTATGCTCTTATCTAGATCTTAGACGTGAATTTCTTTCCTTGCTTTATTTGTTGGTTTTGTGAGAATGTTAAAATCAAAAAGTCACATTTCCAGCTTGTCACTGAAACAAGACATTTATTACCCCTAATCTCCCTAATCCACAAGACAATAATGTCAAGAAAGATAACGTACATAACCACTTGATGAGAAAAACAGTTCTGGTTCCACTGAGGACTTCACCAGGCTCATGCTCTTCTGGGAGGGGGTGCACTTCCTTAGTGTCACCTGGAAGGAGCAGGCTAGGGTGATGCTCGGCTGCTGGGGGAACCCACACATCCAAGGTGCCTGAATCCAGGACTCTGTCCCCTGCTTCCTGTAAGCTAGGCCTAGGTATCTCGAATAGTAGTTGGGTGCTGCTCACCATGACCTCAAATCATAACCCATTGGTCAGTCTGAGAGGACAGTAGGCCTCCCAATCACAAACAAGCAAAAAGGAATTGGGAGATGGGGGGGTCAGCCTTAGATGGCAGGAAATGTGCAGGACTGTTTGTTTTCTTTGCAACTTTAGTTGGCATTCTGCTAGAAGTTGATATCATCTAAAGAACAAGAAGGTCTAGTGGAAAAACACATTGTTGCTCCTTATCTTTTGCCAAGACACTTCCCCATTGTTTGTTTGGGCTGAGATTCAAGGCCATTTCTTCACAACAAAAGCCCATCAGGGCAAGCTGCGCTTGTGCCTGCGCTCAGTGCTTGCTTGAACACTGTCCTGTGGACTAGAATCTTTTATGTGCTAGCTGCCCCCACTCAAATTCACATGGCATTTTATAGTTTTCACGGAAAGGAAAGACTCATTGTCTCATTTTGTACTCACAAAGCCTTAAGAGAAAAACGAAACCCCAGAGAGGTGGCAAAGAGTCCTCACAGCCGGGAGGAGATAGGGCCAGTCGTGGAAATCCCAAAGTCTAGGTGTCTTCCCCACCGCCATGTCCCTCTGCCTTAAAACATACAGAAATAGCTCTGTACTAAAATAACTAAAAAGAATATGGAAGGAAGGAATGAAAGGAGGGGGCAGAGAAGGTGAAAGAAAAGGAGGAAGGAAATGGGAAAGAGGGAGGAGAAAGGAAAAGAAAAGAGGAAGAAGAAAGAGGGAGACAGGTAATAAAAGAGATACTACTATTTAACTTGACTATGTTTATTTTCTAACAATAAAAAAGTTACAGAAGAAAAATGAGTGATTCATGCTACTTTTCTAACTACATTTGATCTGAAATTCAGAGCCCTCAAGCCAAAAGTTGGTTGGTCTCAATTAAATAAAACAACTGCTACCCCAGATAGAGGGCTTCTCTGCACTCTTCGCATCTCTTCTTCCCCTCACCGTTGACAAGCCTGAGAGCTGCATAGGATTGAGCACTTTGAACAGCCAGGTTCAAAGTCCTGGGGGAGACTCAGTAGGGATACTTTCAAATCACTCACTAGAATGGATTCATTACTCTTTTTACTTAGCCTATAGAGTTTCTTTGATTTTCTGTCCATAATGAAATGTATGTCCTCTTTCCAGAATCCTAGGGAATGCCAAAGTCTTTGAAATAAAAAGTCTTCTCTGTAGGCCACCTTCAGAGGGAGGCGTACAATGCCTCTCTAAGCAATTTGTTGCCAAAAGTTTCTTATCTGTGAGGCAACTATGAGTCAGGAGAGCTGGGCTCAGGGTTAGTTTAGCCTTCAGATGACTGCGGGAATCTAGGAGAATGGCATGATCCTTTGGGACCTCATCTGTAAACCAACTGTTTTTAACATTTAATGGACCTCACACCACTTTGAAAATTTGATGAAAGGTATAATAAACCTTTCTCACCCCAGAAAAATAAAAAATATGTACACATACTTAGAGAGAAAAAAATTTAGCTTGTCATTTCAGAAGGTTCATGGACCCCACTAGGCCATTCAATAATCTATTTCATCCCCCTGGTTAAAGCAGTTCTCATCTAAATGATACCTGAGGTCTTCTTCAACTGATGCAATATATACATGGACTTCCTAAAATTATTTTCAGTTAAATAAATACTGCAGCAAACACTGTACCTCCTGCAACGCTTTTTGCTTCTTCAAGGGTAGAGTAGAATAGGGCCCAAAGATACAAGCCCAATAAGCATGAAGATTTTCATAATGAAGAATGACCAAGAATTCTACCACCATAAGGAAGGAAAGAGAAAGAAAATGTTTGGGAAGATAAATGGCTACATTTAAAAAGGATAATGTGAATATTTCCATGCTTATTTTAAAAAATAGAAATTTCAGAGCAAGTATAAAGAGAAAATTAACCATAGCCTTATTGCTTAAGTACAACCTTTCATATTTTATCATATTACTTCAAATCATTTCTTCTGCATACACACAAATATACATGGGTATAAAATACAATCGCATAAGAATATATTATGGGTCCATTTTTTATTCCAAACTTTAAATGTAACATGGATGCATACTTATAATCTTATTTCATTCTCTATATAAATACTTATAGTGTCTTTATAATATTCCAATAAGTGAGTATAGTACCAAAATTAACAATGTTCAGTTATCTGGGCACGTAGATTGTTTCCAGTGATTTAACTCTGTAAAAGGAAGGATGCAAAGAACATCTTTGTGCATAGAACTTGGCTCAGATTTCAGGTTGTGTCTTAGAAAAAGAGTCTCATCAATGGAATTATTGAGATAAGAATAAGAGTATTTCTAAGGTTTTAGATAATTATGGTAAATTACTTTCTAAAAGAGTCAAAGCAATGGATAGTCCCATCAGCAGACTGTGGACTTGTCTGTTCCTTCACACATCGATTACAAAATTTTGATTTTTGTTCAGTTTTCTGAGGAATTATTTGTAGATTTAAAAAAAATACAGGAACTATGCTAACAAAAATTTTACCAAAATTCTACCAACCAAATGCTCTGAAAACACACATGGTATTCTATTAAATTCTCTGTCATCAAAAGTCAGTAAATATTATTATTTTTTTAATTCAATACAGGTCCTTGAAGCAGAAAAAGGTGAATTGTTTACATTTGTTTCTTTACCCTAATACTAATAATTGGTTCTCTTTCTAGATCTACAGTGCTTATGGGTATTGAAAGGGATTGATTGTTTGGAAGCCTGGGATAGGGATGTATGTGTGTGCATGATGACATGATCCTCATGCACACACATACATCCCAAGGGCCTCAGAGTCCTCTAGTCTAAACAGGGTGATTTAAATCCAGAATAGACCAGACATCTTTCTTTAGCCATACACTACTGACCAGAAGGCATTACACTGTCACCCTCTGCCACTTTGGAAAGATATAGCTAGTCCCCTGCTCCAAAGAAGCTCTTGGTATCTCTGCCTCTGATGTCACCCATGCACACACACGTGTGTCTCTTTCATGCACACGCACTTGTACACACATGCACATACCTCTACAGTGTTGGTGGTGTTGTGCAAGCATGCAATCCAACAGTCACTCATATCCTAAATGGCAGGATGCTAAGCAGGTAGCACTTTCATATTCACCTGGGAAACACTGTTCTCCATTCCTCTAGAATGATGAATTATGTCCAGAGCCAAAGGGCCTGCATCACAGTCCAAAGAGTTCGCAAAAGACATCATAGTTCAATAGAGCAATATTAGGTTAGGATTTCAGAGGCCTGCCACAAAATCACTGTATGGTTTTGGTCAAGTTGCATTTCCTCTGTGAGGCTCAGGTCTGCTCTTCTCTACACATTGACAAAGCTAAACTGGAAATGAGGCCTAAATTGGGTTTATGGATTCCCCATGAGTCCCTGATGGAGGAGTAGGAGTTGTTGGCAAGCCGAAATAATTCACAAACCTAACTGAAACCATGCCCTTTCCCACAATACAGCTCAACATCCTAACTAAAATGTTCAGCTTTTGTTCCATCAGACAACACAACAACAAGTGTTAACACAACAACGTGGCATTGTTCAGCTCAAGAGGGGCAGATACTCTGGGTGGTTACTGATGACATGAAATGATTTTATGGGATGCATGATTCATGGACCAGCCACTGACTCATGTTTCAAGTAATCACAGTCCTTCGATCAAAGGTGTCCAGTTTGTGATGAACCTTGGGCAGAATACAGAGCAATAAGCACAGTTAAAACATGCCGGTGCCTGTATGCACCCTTTGCTTTATTACTTATGGTCACAGCTGGGAGAGTGTTTTATGAGATTTTATATCATAGTATTATGATGTGCCCTTGGCAATTCTGGATGGCTAGTTAAATCTGTCTGTGATGAAAAGAAAATAAAAAGCAGTAACATAAACTGCATATGTAATTACTAAATAACTCCAGATTGTATGGTTGGCAGAACTTTTAAAAACTTGATGATCGAGGGGGGAAGAAATTGAGAAACTGTATCCCTGGTTGGATCCAGGTAGAGACTGCTGGTCTACCTCAGAACCCTAGGAGCTCTCCTGCCCTATCACAGGAGGGCATGAGAATACAAGTGCCATGATGAGCTGGGCACCCCAATCTTCTCCATCAGCCACAACAGTCCTTTCATTTAACTTTCTTCTTTTTAAGATCTCATCTCTCAGAAGGGTCTTTCTTAGCCATACGTATAGTCACTCTGTATCCCAAAGTAGTACTTCATTTCCTTTATATCATTGTATTGCCTAATAGAAACGTTCTTATTGACTTACTTGCATGCTTATTTCCATTTCCTTTCATTAGAATGTAAGAACCATGTCTGTCTTCTTCTCCACTGTATTCCCAGACTCTGGCAGAGTACTTGTTCCATAGTAGCTGTTCAGTAAATATTTGTCAGATGATATAAATGAATGAATGAATGAATGAGGATGAAGCTAAAAATCTTTTAAAATCACAGGTCCAGAATAATCCCTAAATACCTTCCAATATAATATTCTGTATTTCTGGGAGGTTCAATAATGTGTTCTAGCTTGTAAATATTCAAAGTGATTTTTACAACATATAAATATAAGTAATACAAAAGTCATTCTCAGGAGGCAGAAGAGTTGTAGAATATGTGAGTTACAGTTTCCACTGACCATCAAGAGCCCCCTTCTAACAATCAGAGATTACTTGGAGGAAATTATAGTAGTTCCAGTGGGCTTCTAATGGTTCTCAATTATTTTTCTTTTGCAATCTGACTAAATTATGTCACTGTTTTATATAGTCCCTCATAACCAGAGGAAGCCTGAATCAACTCATCTGTTACAAAACCAAAATTCTCAAGAGATTCCACTTGCCGTTAGCAGGTAAGGAGCCAGGAATCCCTTCTCAGGTCTGAGGCTGGGGGTCAGGCCATGTGCTGTCTCAGATAAATGATCACGAAGACTTTCTGAGAAACAAAAGTCTTTGTGTCTGAAGCCCAATAACGAGGTGCAAGAGAAACTTGTGAATTACGGCTGTTACTGATTTTGATAATGTTGTTCTTTCGGAAATTTATAAATGATTGAGTGTTAGAGAAGTTTGGGAAATTTTAAGCATTAACCAGATAGGATTAACTGGAAAGGATGCTAATCAACCTGGGAGGAAACGTTGGTTGTTTCAAACTATTCTGGGCTGATGACCACACCAAAGCTTTAGTTACTTCTGAGCAGCAATTGATGGCCAGGTGACCAAGTGTTGTTGAAAATGCCCTCACCGGAATCATCGGATTAGATACTTGCCTGCCCCGCTTCTTGTGACAACTGTCAACCCAACTGAACAGTTGAAGACCCAAGGCTCAGCCAGGATATTTATTGACCAAAGTCACTAAATTAGTAGTGACTGCCCTAAAACAAAATCTAGGGCCTCCAGTATTAGGTGCTGTAAGGCCCTTATGATCTCACCCTCGCCAGTGCCTCTGACCTCAGTTCAAGCCACTCTCCTCTCACTCTGGGGCACTGAGCCTCATCAGATGCCTGCCAGCAACCACAGTGCCACTTAATGCACGGCACTGGCACGCGCCCCTCTCCTGCCTGTAGTCCCTCCCCCCATATTTGCTCCTCTCCACCCTCTCCCTACTTGGAACACTCCTGTTCCTCCATGGAACCCCAGCTTAAAGCTTAATGAACCCAGGAGACAATTTGCATCAATTCTTCAGATGAAAAACATAAAGCTGAGAAAGACCGAGCCCTTTACCATGGAAGCCAAGCCCAACCTCAAAGTCCAAGCACTGTTCAGTAGACAGTGCTGCCCATAAGGACTTGATTCTAAAAATGCAGCCTATAAATCCTGACTATCCCTGGTGCCTGCCCATGGCTAAAATGCTGCCTTTAATTGATTCCATAAGTATTTGCTGGGAATGTACCATGTTTGTGGTGGAACAGAATAGTGGTTAAGCAGGATGCACTGAAGCCAGGTTGCCTGACTTTATCAGCAGTGAACCACGTGACCTGGGCGACCTCACTGTCTTACATGAGAAACCCAGGGCAGAGTCAGGCATGTTGCAAGAGCCCAGTGAACACTCGCTCTCATTGCAATTGCCAGGCCCTGTATATCGGGGGCATGATCACCATACCCTATTCCTTTCCCTCCTTTATTTTCTTCCCTGGTCCCATTTGGCACCTTCAGTAACTTTGTTTGGCCTGTGGGTCCTAGGACATGTAGCTTCATTGTGCTTTGGGGACCATCTGGTGTCTAAGCCCCAAACACCTTAAATACAAAACTCTTCCCCATACCACAATATCCTCTTCCTCTTCCTCCACCTCCTCGTCTTCCTCCACCTCCTCCTCTTCCTCCTTCTCCTCCTCCTCCTCCTTCTCCTCCTCTTCCTTCTCCTCCTCCTCCTCCTTCTCCTCCTCTTCCTTCTCCTCCTCCTCCTCCTCTTGCTTCTCCTCCTTCTCCTCCTCCTTCTCCTCCTCCTCCTCCTCTTTCTTTCTTTCTTTTTTCTTTTCTTTGTTTGTTTCTTTCTTTCTTCTTTCTTTTTCTTTGAGACAGGGTTTTATTCTGTCTTGTAGTGGCACAATCACATCTCAATGCAGCCTTGACCTCCTGGGCTGAAGCGATCCTCCCACATCATCCCCCAGAGTAGCTGGAACTATAGGTACATACCACCATGCCCAGCTAATTTTTGTACTTTTTGTAGAGAAGGGGTCTCACCATGTTGCCCAGGCTGGTCTCGAACTCCTGGGCTCAAGTGATTCACCCACCTTGGCCTCTAAAAGTGCTGGGATTACAGGCATGAGCCACCATGCCCAGCCCCCTTTCTTAATGTAATTTTCTAGAAGTAAAAAATACACGTTACATTATAGTGAAAAAATAACAAGCTCTCCAGTTGGCCTCGTTTCTTTGTTATTTGATGTGGTTTCACTTCTTTTGTTTATTTATTTGTTTGTTTCATTTATTGAATAAAGAGTCTTGATGTTTCTTCCTCTCTTAACTGACTGCTGCTTCTTCTAATTCCTCATCTTGGGCTTTCTCCCAAACTGACCTCTAAATGTTGGTATTCCTCAGAATTCATCCGAGGTCCTCTTTACTATCTCTGAGGCCTGCGTAATCACATCCATCTCCAGCATCAAACTTCAACTCCATGTTGATAATTCCCAAATCCCTATCTTCTGCAAACCACCTCTCTTAGCTCCAGACCTGTGTATCTAATGACCCATTGAGCAGTTTTCCTTAGCTAAGTCCCAGGCAGCACAAACTCATAATGGTGAAAATCAAACTCTTCATTTCTAGTCCCATTCTGAAACCCATAATATCGTCTGCAAAGCTTTTCATCCCAGTAAACTCAGTTAGCTCTCTTTCCCATCTTCACTCTTCCTCTATCCCATCCATTTTCAGCTCCCAAAATTATATCTCTAAAACATGTGTTGATTGTCTATGTCTCCCCCATTTGCCTAGCTCCTTGCATGGCCCAGTCCGTATCAACTTTTGCCTGGACAATTGCACTAGTCTTCCAATGATACTGATCATCTCCACACCCTCCCTTTCCTCTAGAAGGAACTGCTTTCTGGTCTCTTGCAGAAAAGGCCATGCCTCCTTGCCTCTGGGCCTTTGCACGTGCTGCTCTACCTGCCTGGAATACACTCTTACTCCTATTCGTGCTTCAGGGGTCAGCTTGGTTCATCTTTCTCCCTTTAAGCCTTTCCTGAGAATGAAAGCAATTTTGTCTCATTTACATGACCTTTCACTACTACAGAAACTTCTGCTGTGCACACCTTTACCATAACATTTATTCTGCATTATAATTATGGTACAAGGATGTGTTTCTTTTATAAACTAACCTTCATTCAGGCAGAGGCCATGTCTTCGGTATTGTCTATTCCCCAGAACATACCATGTGCCTAGTAAGTATTCAACACATGTTTGTTAAACCAAACAGTCATCATTTTTATTTCCTTCCTTCCCTCCTTCCTTCCTTCCTTCCTTCCTTCCTTCCTTCCTTCCTTCCTTTCTTTCTTTCTTTCTTTCTTTCTCTCTTTCTTTCTTTCTTTCCTTCTTTCTTTCTTTCTTTTTCTTTCTCTCTCTCTCTCTCTCTCCCTCCCTCCCTCCCTCCCTCTCTCTCTCTCTCTCTCTCTCTCTCTCTCTTTCTTTCAGACAGGGTTTCACTCTCGTTGCCCAGGCTGGAGTGCAGTGGTGTGATCTTGGCTCACCGCAACCTTCGCCTCCTGCGTTCAAGCGATTCTCCTGCCTCAGCCTCCCGAGTAGCTGGGACTACAGGCATGTGCCACCACACCCAGCTAATTTTTGTGTTTTTAGTAGAGACAGGGTTTCACCATGTTGCCAAGGTTGATCTTAAACTCCTGACCTCAGGTGATCTGCCTGCCTTGGCCTCCCAAAGTGCTGGGATTACAGGCTTAAGCCACCGCGCCAGGCCTTTTAATTTTCATTTTCATTATTTGGCTTTTATTTTTTTCTGCTTATATTCATATCAACTATGTACTTCTAGAATATCCACAGAGGACATTTCTATTCTTTTCAACATTTTCTAAAAATCCTAAACTATTAGAGCAGAGAAATTTTGCTATTCCCTATTTTTTCCCAGACATTTAACAGAATTGTACACTGGCTGCTAGTGAAAGGATTCTGGTTTTAACGGAGTCAGATTTTGAATTTCAGTAGCAGTCTGACTGGCAGTCACAGCGTAGTATGGTGACTGGATGAACTGTTCGCGTTTTTATCCACAAAGCAAAACACATGACCTCGGGCTTTTATGGTGACAACATAAACCAGATATATGCTCAGTTGATTTCATTGGCACTAGAAATGGATCAGGTTTCATTTAATTAACCCAGAGGCTTTAGTCAATAGCACAGTCCTTGGAATAGAGCATCTCTCATGTAATTAGATTTAACTGTGGTAGCACCTGGAGCTTATATTGATGATGCTGACCACAATACAAAATGCACCAGAAAATTAGAGCTAAGTATTAAGTAGAGTGCTAAGAAAAGCCACTGATGAACAGTCTTGATAATATCATTTTTGTAGTTAGAAATGCATATTGTTATTTTGTCTTATAGTTTTATAATCTCTTTTTCTTTTGCGTTTTTCTTATCATAATCCACTAAGTTTTCTTACTCAGCACACAATTCTAGAAGGAATACAATACTTTCTATGTTCTTCTTCCACTCTATGGTTGACTTTCAATTGGTAAACAGTTTCTATAGATTTTGAGCCCCCACCAGCAAAATGTTGTGTTCCCTAGTGACTGTAGCTACAAAGCAAGTTTGAACTCATGGCTTCAAAAATGAAGAATAATGATACACACTCACTGAAAAGACCTGAGGAGAACTTATATGGTCCGTTTGTTCCATGTGTAATATTGCCAGCTTGAGAAAGGAGGAGAACATGCCTCCTAGTGCCTTTCAAAACAAATGATTCTTCTAGCTTATCCAGTAAAATAGAAACTGCTTTATAACTGTGACTTCAGGCTATTATCATTGACCTTGCCTCTGAGTGGGATTTTACCACCAAGGGGAAATACTAACATTCTTTGAATTCTAACATATTTTCTTATAGTTCTTCATTCACGATGAGCAACCACGGTGTGCAAAACAGAGGTAAGAGCACTTTCAGAATTATCAAATAAACAGGTAAGTCATGATACTGTGATATTGCTGCACTGTAACTTAGCTGTTGTGAACCCCAGAGCCACTGAGCTGATGTGTACAGATGTAATTAGCTCATTTCCATTGCATTACTATGACAATAATTTTAATCCATGATTAAATATGATCACTTAGGTGGTTTCTAGTTTTTCCTCTTATGAATATTATTATGCTATCAACATTAGTATAGATGTTGTCCCATGTATAAAATGTGATCATTTCCCTTCATAAGAAATTGCCTTCATGAAATTGCTCTGTCTTAGGATATGCATCTCTTCAACTGCCCTAGATGTGTTTTCCAAAGTAGACATTGACTGGTCTCACCAACAGTGTGTGAGTCCCCATTGTTCCCCATTCTCTCCAACAGTTGTTTTTGACGAACTTAATTTTTCCCAATCCATTGGGTGCAAAACAAATTTGTCTCAAGAAAAATCTGCAAAATGAAGAAAATAAAACTGACGTCTCTTAGTAACTGTTTGTAAAGTAAAAATCAGAAGGATATCACATCTGTGGCAATGTCTGAAGCGGCAATATAAATACAGAGTTCCATGACTGTTAGTGGTGGGTGTTGATGCTACTAATTATTTTGCACAAACTATTGCCATCATATTCATTTGTCTTTCCTTTTTTCACTCTATGTGCCATGAAGATTCTGTGTTTACATCTAGCACTGGAATCTCTCTTTGTTGAGCCAAAAAAAGAAAAGGGGGTTTAAGCCTGGAGGAAGCAAAGCCCACAGGGTATCGTGGAGAGGATGAGGTTCTCTACTGATCCTGCTCCTAATTCTGTCTCTCTTCTTATAGTAAGATCACTTTGAACAAATTAATTCTTTGAGCTTTACCTTTCCCCTTTCATAAAATTCAAGTAGTAATGTTAACTGATACACTCATATTAATATAGTATTTGCACACACACACACACACACACAGCCCTCTGCCTGCCACGTAGTAGGCAACTGATACATTTTAATGTCCTTTTTTCCTTTTCTGCATTCTCTTTCTTCTTCCCACCCAAATGACCTCAGTAGACCTGTGGGTTGTCTCACTGACTTCCATCATGCCTTCATATCACTGCTGCCATAAGCCATCTGGGCCTGAGGATGGAAAACCAAGCTGATAAATTCACTTCCCCTCATATACACATTGCTAATGGGTTTCCCAACAGCAGATTCCTTTATTTAAAAGGTGCCCAAAGAGGACTAAAATAAACCCAATGGACTCAATCCCTAGTCATCAAATGTCAGGGATGGAAGTCCTAAAGGTCAGATCTGAGTGGATGAAGATGAAAAGACTTGGAGCATCCCGGAGGAAAGTCCAGAGGCTGACTGGGCTCAGAAGGGGTGTTACTTATGGAGGTTTTGTTGCAGGGATGGGGAAGCAGAATCATAGCTTAGAGAGAAATCCAGAATCTTAACTTGAAATATCAAATCAAGCACAAATAAAGAGCAACTGAAGAATGGAATGGAGCAATGGAAATGGCCTTCACAGATATGAGTCTAGTCAAGCACCCCAGGGCTGTAAGCAGATCATCTGTACTAGGGTTGCTTAGGTTACTGTCAGCTAATCTCACCTCATCTCAGAGGAAACAAGGTTGCCGAAAGAAGCCTGAGATGGATGGCGAAATGTTTGAGCCTTCATTGGTTCCTGTTTCAGTAAACAAACATCCAACAAGAACATGGTTTGTACGAAAAATTGGGCTGAGCCCCCAAGAATACAGAGTGGAGACCACCCCACCTTCTCTTAACCAGTGCTTAAGCACACCTGCGATGTTCCTCCATCAGCTACTGAACCGATACTCATTCTACTGGGTATGAATTCATGCCTGGATCACCAGTACTTGGCGACGTTAAGTAGGCAGAAAACAGCACGCAGTCTCTACACTCCTAGAATTATCGGTCTAATGAGTTCTCCAATGCATCAGGTATAGGCAGCGGAGTGAAATTGACACCTCCATAGTTGTACATGTTATTACACTTATTTTACAAATGAGAAAATAATTTTGGGGAACTTCAGTTATTCTTGTTCAGTTACTGCCTGATAAACAGATTTGGCTCAATTCTTTGATAAATGCATTCAACTTAAACTATTAGGAACCCAAGCAAGTGGATCTCAGGACAGAAAAAAATATTTTGACATTTGGAAGAGGCCCCAGTTTTGGTTATATTCCAAAGTAGTAACAACATTATTCTCTAAGTCTGGGATTGTAGATCATCTGTTTTCTTTTCCTTTTTTATTTTTGGTTTTTGTTCACTAATGCTTTCTCTTTGCTTTAAAATAGATGGCTCTTTTTCTTTTCCTTTTGTTTTTTTCTTTGAGATGGAGTCTCATCATGTCACCCAGGCTGGAGTGCAGTGGCGCAATCTTGGCTCACTGCAAGTTCCGCCTCCCGTGTTCACACCATTCTCCTGCCTCAGCCTCCGGAATAGCTGGGACTACAGGCGCCCGCCACCACGTCCAGCTAATTTTTTGTACTTTTAGTAAAGACAGGATTTCACCATGTTAGCCAGGATGGTCTCAATCTCCTGACCTCGTGATTCGCCTGCCTCAGCCTCCCAAAGTGCTGGGATTACAGGCGTGAGCCACCGCACCCAGCCTCTTTTTCTTATAAAATTATTTTTAAAATTGTGTATAAGGGTGAATTAAATTTTTCGAATAAATATTTATAGACTACCTGATTAACATAAAATGCTTTATTATAAGTTACAACAGGGAGGTCTAGAACTGTGTTTCTCTAGTAATATTAGCAACACGCACAGCTAGTCTTGATGGGGTGGCTATATGATCAAACACTGTGCTAAGAGCTTAATCTATAATGCATAAGAATTTTAAATATTAGTAATTATTGACGTCAGTATGGTTTTTCAACCCATGCCTTTTCTATTAGGCTACTCTCCCTCAAATTTATTGTGCACCTCCACTGTGCTAGTCCCAATGTTCTTCCCCTTATCTTGTGGCTTCATTTCTGTGGCCCTCCATTCTCCATATTAGGAGAGTCCTATTTCATGGGGTTATAAAACTTAAATGTAATGTTTTATTTAAGAAAAAAGATTCCAAAGATTAACTGCTTCAATTATTTTAAAACAAAATCAATTAAATACTTATAGCGAGTTACACAGTCAGAATTTCTTTCATTCATTCATTCAACAAAGATCCAACCAGGCTTTCAGGGAAAATTTACTTGGCAAACTTGTTCTTTTTGTTTCTTTGTTCTGTTTTGTTTTAAGTCATTCTCTGAACAAACTACAAATGCATAGCTGTTTCCAAATGCTCTTTTTCAAGTAGGACTTTTAAAATATCCAAGCAAGGCACTGAAGGTTAAAAAAGAATAAATCAGTTGCCACAATATCATGAAAAATTCATAATCACTGAACATTACTATGCATGCAACACCATCTAAGTGATAGGAAATACCGAAAATGGTTATTTTTTCCTCTTGAGTATGTTCCTATTTCTTCAATCCATGTTGAAAAGTTAATTATGGCCATTTAAATAAGTCTCAAGTCAATTGTATTGTGTATTAGTACAGCTCTGTTGGCTTTCTCTTGGTTAGGATTTGCCTGGTATACAGGTCTCCATCCTTTTGCTGTCTGTGTCATTACATGTTAGAAGTGCAATTAGCAAATAGCTGGAATTTTTAAATCAATCTGCATCTGATTTTTAAAGGTAAGTTTGCACCTTTGATACTTATTGTGCTTACTGATATTTTGGGGTCTGTTTTTATATATGTTGTGCCTCCTATTTGTCCTGCTTTGTATTTAATTTTTTTGTCCTGCTGTGTACTAGATTCATCTCGCCTTTATTTTCCTTTCTTTCTTTTTCTTGGAAGTTATACATTCCAGTATCAGTCTTCTTTTGGTTACCCTAAATATTTTTAACAATGGCATGCTAAAGTTTTAGCAATCTGAAATTCATATTTTCTTTTCAAACAATACAAAAAACTTAGAATGCTTTATTTCCGAAAGTGCAGATTCTTCACTGTGTTTGAAAGTTAAATTTTTTTATTTATAAAATAACATTTTAAAACTAGGAATGGCTCTAGTTTTATTCTCATTTTTTAAAATATAAATTGATGGCTGAAATTAACCACAATTAAGGTAATTTAAACTTTAAGTGATCAAACGGTTTTCTGCAACAAATATTTTGATACAAGGAAGCCCTCATAACAAACATCCTTAAGCTCAACATTAAAAGCAACAATCCTAGCCGGGCGCGGTGGCTCACGCCTATAATCCCAGCACTTTGGGAGGCCATGGTGGGCGGATCCCCTGAGGTCAGAAGTTCAAAACCAGCCTGGCCAACGTTGCGAAACCCTGACTCTACTAAAAATACAAAAATTAGCTGGGTGTGGTGGCAGGTGTCTGTAATTCCAGCTACTCGGGAGGCTGAGACAGGAGAATTGCTTGAACTGGGGAGGTAGACGTTGCAGTGAGCCAAGATTGTGCCATTGCATTCCAGCCTGGGCAACAAGAGCAAAACTCCGTCTCAGAAAAAAAAAAAAAAAAAAAAAAGCTACAATCTTTGGTTCTCCTTAGAATAGAATTGTCAATGGATCAGAAGTAGTGTTCTTCTTAGTAAACTTAGAGATAAATTTGGCTTTTTGATTACAAGAAGCAGAATTAGCGCCTATATAATCTAAATATTATGGAAAATGGCATTTATTTGCTAATGTTTAATATTTCATCTCAAAAATTTACTGGATCAAACACAACCCATCCTTTCAAAGTTCTTGTTAAGTTACTAAGCATAACTGTAACTTTGGTTATGTTTTTAAAAATGAATTACAACTAAAAAACTTATAATTCTATATTCACACTGATTACCTCTTTTCCATTTCATGTTATTTTTGCCTAATATTTTACTTACATAATGTTTATCTATCCTAAAGGTTTTATGTTTTTAAAATAGTTACTCTTTGCTTAAAATTACCAATAAATTTACAGCTGTTTTGCTTGGTATTCCTCCTTATACTTCACTCCATATTTGTGGTCTAAGTTTCAAAATATATATATATTTTATTGTTATTAACTGGAAAGACATGCAATGAAAATGTTATTTTGATTGAGGTATGTAGAGAAAATAGCACATTAACATTTGACAAGTGGTAGTGTCTTAAAGTTTAGGCGTCATGTGAAATCAAACCCCTATCGATGAACTTTTTATATTCTGCTACTTTAAAATCCCTTGGTCTGTCTTGTACTTGAATTTATCTTTTATCCAGGCAGGATTGTGCAACATCATGCATTGATGACTTGGAAAATAATGGATAATAGACATAAACAGGACTGCCACTGTTGATACATGTTATTATGTAATATATTTTTTAAATCACATTTGCACCACCCACCACATTAGAAAAGTGTAAATGTTGGGTTTCTGTTACGTTACAGTGGCAGATGCAAGATTCCTCAAACTCCAGTTTGCACTTGCAAAGTCCAATCTTATGATCAGGAACAGACATTGCCCCTTGTTTTCCATGAAGTGACAGGCTCACTTTGTTCATTTTTAGTAACATATCTGTCAGATATCGAGGTCGGAATAACAATAGCTTGTCAGTCATTCTTTTGGGTTAAAAAGTATGATATTTCATTTTTTAAAGTTATTCTTTCAAGTTGAAAAAAATAGTGTTTCCAAAATAGGGAATGAACTTGTCCTGTTTAAAAAAATGAACAGAGATCATTACACACAGAACAGAGTAGACAATTGGGGGAGAAGTGAAGATATGGATAGAGAAATATGAATAGACAGTCCATTCAGAGCCTTATGGACAGAAGGAAAACACTTACATTTTCTTCTAGGCAGAAAGGAAATCATATCAGAAATTTTACCAAGGGGAGTGGCAGAGTCAGAATTCCAATTTTTTTTTTTTTTGAGATGGACTCTTGCTCTGTCACCCAGGCTGGAGTGCAGTGGCATGATCTCGGCTTACTGCAACCTCCGCCTCCCTGGTTCAAGCGGGTCTCCTGCCTCAGCCTCCCTAGTAACTGGGATTACAGGAGTGCGCCACCACGCCCAGATAATTTTTATATTTTTAGTAGAGACGGGGTTTCACTGTGTTAGCCAGGATGGTCTCCATATCTTGACCTCGTGATCCACCCACCTCGGCCTCCCAAAGTGCTGGGATTACAGGTGTGAGCCACCACGCCTGGCTCAGAATTACATTATTAAAAGATGACTCTGGGAGTCCTAAGGAAAGAGAGGAGGAAGCGCAAAGCTACAGGCAGAGAACAAAACAGAGAGAATTAAGGTCACTGGGTGAGCTGATGTGGTGTTGACCAAGAAGGTCCTCACAGATATAGGAAGGAGCGAAGGGTTTCAGTTCCCTTTTGGAGGTGGGGGACAGCCTGCACCAGTCACAAAATCACACTGAAATGTGAATTTAACCTTTCCAGATCATAGAGGAGCCTTGCAGCCCTGTTCTCCTCAGAGATGCCAGCCGCCAGCCAGCTGCAGCCCTCACGAAAATATACCACCCTATAAATACACAAGCTGGAGACCACCTTTCCCCAAAAGGTCTGATAGAAAGGTAAGCAGACATTTCTCTGCCAAGTCCTTCTAGATGTACTCGGCATCTAAATAGAGCTTTCCTGAACAATGCCCAAAATGAGATTATTTATGTTTGACTTTAACTTTTTCCCTTCTGGCTACATATTACTGGGTTTTAATATTTTTAAAGTATTTTAATATTTTTAAATATGTTGCTATATAACATATTATGTTGGTCTCTCACCAGATTCTTTGACTGGCATGTTTCCAGATTCTAAAGTGTTTTTTAAAAATTTATCCAAAAATATAGATATTTAGACATGTGTTTTATATTTACCAGCTGTCCAATAATCTTGTGGGGGGTTAACTAGGATATACAGGTTGCAATTTTTTTCCAGCAAAAGATTCATGTATTACACACCCATTTCAGTTAACAGTCCAGTGACCATTAGTTGAGCAGTTATTGTGCCAGATAATGTGCTAGAGGTTATGGTCCCCACCCTAACGGAGATGTAAAGAGTGGGGAGATGCAAATGGATGCTAACTGTGCTCTTGTGTGTCCATCATCTATTTTGTGGTCTCTTTCTAAAACATGCTCATTCCCTACAATTGATTATTTTTGCACCGTTTTTCACTTACATTACCCTATGGTGGGGGGATAAAGCTTTCACTGTATCTTGTATGCTTTCTCTCCATCACATTAGATGTTATTTATTAAAGTCTTTCACTGTAAAACCCCAGAGGATGTGCCTTTTCCAGGTCTCCATTCCACACCCTGCTATTACTCACTGTCCTGCTACAGAGCTTGTGAAGATTTCTAAGCAGAAGCAGAATGAATAGGATATCTCTGGTGAATTCTTACAGTATCCTAAAGCTCTTTTGTTATCCTTATATTCATATTAATTTCTACCAATTCTAAAAGGGTCTCATAATCTGAAATTAGACTTTGGAAAATATTTTCACATCCTGGCCAGGCATGGTGGCTCACGCCTGTAATCTCAGCACTTTGGGAGGCCAAGGTGGGTAGATCACCTGAGGTCAGGAGTTTGAGACCAGCCTGACCAACATGGAGAAACTCTATCTCTACCAAAAATACAAAAATTAGCCAAGTGCAGTGGCACATGCCTGTAATCCCAGCTACTTGGGAGGCTGAGGCAGGAGAATCACTTGAACCTGGGAGGCAGAGGTTGCAGTGAGCTGAGATCGCACCACTGCACTCCAGCCTGGGCAACAGAGCTAGACGTTGCCACAAAAAAAAAAAAAAAAAAACCACACGTCCTGCTTTTATTGTCCCTTGTCATGCACTCGCCTTCCTTTTGCTCTTTCATCTTCTTCATAAACATGGGGATCCCTTGGTTCTAAGTAGAGCTAACTAGAGGTCTACACAAGGTCACGCTCCCTCCCAGATCCCGAATTCCTCATAGGCATGAGACAGGCTTGGACCACATCAGGATTTCCCCGATTTCAGGTATTTGAATGTGCCTTTATGATTTGTGGCATATCTATGTCCTGTCAATAATAACATTTACTTAATAATACTCTTTAAGGTGACCTGTTTTCACTTGATATCACTATCCTGGTTAATTTTTTTTTTTAAACCAGTGTTATATATCATAGAAAGTGACTTTAGAAGTAACTCCATTCAGGCCAGGTGCGGTGGCTGACGCCTGTAATCCCAGCACTTTGGGAGGCCGAGGTGTGCGGATCACAAGGTCAGGAGATTGAGACCATCCTGGCCAACAGGGTGAAACCCCATCTCTACCAAAAATACAAAAATTAGCTGGGCATGGTTGCACGGGCCTGTAGTCCCAGCTACTCGGGAGGCTGAGGCAGGAGACTTGCTTGAACCAGGGAGTTGGAGGTTGCACTGAGCCAAGATCGTGCCATTGCACTCCAGCCTGGCAACAGAGTGAGACTCTGTCTCAAAAAAAAAAAAAAAAAAAAAAAAAAAAGAAGTAATTTCATTCCTTAGCGTATGCCCCAAAGAATTGAAAGCAAAGACTCAGATATTTGTACACCCACGTTCATAAAATTATTTGTAATAGACAAAAGATGGAAACAACTTCTATGTCCATTGACAGATGAATGGATAAACGAAATGGTACACACACGCACACAATGAAACAGGAATAAAGGAATAAAAGGAATAAAAAAGGAATAAAATTCTAACATGTGATACAATATACAAGAACCTTGAAAACATTATGCTGAGTGAAATAAGTCAGACACGGAGGACAAATATATGACTCCATGTATACAAGGTGCCTAGAACAGGCAAATTCGTAGAGACAGAGGGTAGGATGGTGGTAACTGAGCCCCGAGGAAGGAGGTGGAGGTAATGGAGAGTTATTCATTAATGGATACAGAGTTTCAGTTTGGAGTCATTAGAAACTTTTGGAGATGGATAGTGGAAATGGCTGTAAAGCAATGTGAATGTACTTATTGCCACGGAATTGGTTAAAATGGTAAATCTTATTATATTGTTGCCAAAAAGAGTCAAATTCTGGAAAATATTTGAAGAGATTTATTCTGAGCCAAATATGAGTGACCATGGCCCATGACACAGCCCTCAGGAGGTCTTGAGAACGTGTGCCCGACAGGGTACAGCTGGGTTTTATACTTTTTAGGGAGATAGGAGACTCCAATCAAATACACCTTTTTTCTTTATTTTTTTTTTCTTTTCTTTTCTTTTCTTTTTCTTTTTTTTTTTTTTTTTAGACAGAGTTTCACTCTTTTTGCCCAGGTTGGAGTGCTATGGTGTGATCTCGGTTCACTGCAACCACTGCTTCCCAGGTTTAAGTGATTCTCCTGCCTCCCAAGTAGCTGGGATTACAGGTGTGCGCCACCACACCTGGCTAATTTTGTATTTTTAGTAGAGACAGGGTTTCACCATGTTGGCCAGGCTGGTCTCCAACTCCTGACCTCAGGTGATCCACCTGCCTCAGCCTCCCAAAGTGTTAGGATTACATTTAATAAATACATTGTTTCAGTCCAGAAAGGTGGGACAGCTTGAAGTGGGGCCTTCCAGGTTACAGGTAAATTTCAAATTTTTCTGGTTAACAATAGGTTGAGTTTATCTAAAGACCTGGGATCAACAGAAAGGGAATATCACTGATAGATAGAGGTCTTTTTATCGGTTAAGATAAGGGATTTTGGACCAAAGTTCTTATTGTACAGATGAAGCCTTCAGGTAGCAGGCTTCAGAGAGGATAGAGTGTAAATGCTTCCTCTCAGACTTAAAGTCTGTGTTGATGTTAATGACAGAGAGGTATAATGAGGCATATCTGACCCCTACTTCCCATCATGACTCAAACCAGTCTTTCGGGTTAAATTTTAACAGTGCCCTGGCAGAGGAGGAAGTCCATTCAGATGGACTTAGGAGGCCTTAGAATTATATTTTTGGTTTACAATATTTTCCCTAATTAAAAAAAAAAAATTCATTGCAATATAAACAAAACAAGCTATTAAACTGTAGCAGGATCCCATCACCTGCTAATGACTCTCAGCATAAGGACTGCTCCTCTTCTGTTAAAGAAGAGATTAGAAATGTCAGACAGATATTAAAGACGCATTAGGCCAAAATGAAACATTCCTTTTGAATTATTCAGGGGAACTAGAAAGAGAATTAGAAGGGGACTCCCTTCCCCACAAGTGATTCTGAGAGATGTAATTCAGTTTCTGAGCACCAGTTACATTCACCAGCCATCCCGCATGACCACACCTGGAGAAACATAGGACTCATCTCTAAACGTCTTCCATCTTGGACAAATAAATAAAAACAGAGTAGATGAAATGCACCATGACTGAGCTCTGCCAAGTCCATGGACTGGCCAAGAGGCCCCCTGGAAGCAGTAGACCACTTCAATCTCAGACAGTTCACGCTTCAGTGGGGAGATGGGGCTCCACGGCTTCCCTTTGTCTCTAGAGCCTGTCACATGGCTTTGCGGGAGTGAGGCAGAGCTGGTCCTGCCATGGACCTTTTCAGCAAGGGGGTAGGGACTAGGTCAAATAAGAGGTGACTTTTGGGCCAGGCGCGGTGGCTCACACCTGTAACCTCAGCACTATGGGAGGCCAAGGCATGTGGATCACCTGAGGTCAGGAGTTTGAGACCAGCCTGACCAACATGGTGAAGCCCAGTCTCCACTAAAAATACAAAAATTAGTCGGGCATGGTGGCACATGCCTGTAATCCAGCTACTTGGGAGGCTGAAGCAGGATAATTGCTTGAACCCAGGAGGCAGAGGTTGCAGTGAGCCGAGATTGTGCCATTGAACTCCAGCCTGGGCAACAAGAGTGAAACTCTGTCTCTCAAAAAGAAAAAAAAAAAAAAAGAGGTGACTTTTAGTCCCAATCTTGATGCAAAAGAATGGCTGAGCTGGGTAGGCAGAGGTGAAGACCAGGAGGGATTCCAGGCAGTAGGGCCAGTTCTGTTCTATTCCTGAAGCTGTGTGTGTCCAGAGTACAAGCACTTTTGTCTGGCCAGACCCATGTCTGAAATGGGGTGGCAGGAAGTGAGACTGCAGGGTTGAGTTAGAGCTAACTCATACCGTTCTGGATGGTGTTCACATCAGTGTGTTCTCACGTGAACAGAATCAGAATCTCAGTATTGAATGTATCAGGTTTATTTTTCAGTGGACCAGAGACTCCAAATGAATGAGATACCAAAGACCTGATGTCACGTACCTAACTCTTGCCAACCATGTGACAGGTTTTGACAACTTTTTTTTTTTTTGAGACGGTGTCTCGCTCTGTCACGAGGCTGGAGTGCAGTGGTGCAATCTCGGCTCACTGTAACTGCCACCTCCCAGGTTCAAGCGATTCTCCTGCCTCTGCCTCCTGAGTAGCTGGGATTATAGGCACGTGCCACCATACCCGGCTAATTTTTGTATTTTTAGTAGAGACGAGGTTTCACTGTGTTGGCCAGGCTGGTCTCGATCTCCTGACCTCTTGATCTGGCCACTTCGGCCTCCCAACGTGCTGGGATTACAGGCATGAGCTACCACGCCCAGCTCAGGTTTTGACTTTCTGAACCTTCACTGTCCATCTTCACTAGGGTTAATACTACCTGACATGCCTACTTCAAAGATGTGTTGTAGGGATGGACTGATATGCTACTAAATAAGGAAGGACCTTATAGATGCTGGACTCACAAGGAGGGTTATTTAATATTACGATCCTCGGAACCCTGTGAAGGAATTGCAAGTCCATGATGCATCTCCCTGACTGCCCTTCCTTCTCCCAGTTAGTCTGGATTTTATCATCAAAAGAATTTAAAATCATTTAACATTGATATGAATGAAGCAGTGTGGCCCAGGGAGAAAGCTAGATAAACTAGGATCCGAATCATAGCTCAGCCGCCTGTGCCTCTAGAGAAGTGGCAGAGATGGACTCTTTCTCCCTCCCTGCTGTTTGTATGTTACTAGGGCAGTGTAGGCTTCACAAACAACACATATTTCCACCTCAACAAGCCTCAGCAGCTGAAGATTCAGAAAGCACTGATAGATAGCGGGCTTATCATCTGTTCTGAGGGTGGTGCTGAAGGACCTTTCTCAACAGATTCCCGTTGACTTCAGAATTCCCCAGATGCAGTAACTTTTTCTGTGTCTCCCTGCCCCAAGTATCTGTGGGCTTCTCCAAGCTCAGGGACTAAATGTTAGGCACTGAATATCTACTATAGATTAAACTGTGATTAGGCACTGGTGGAACAAAAGTAAATTTTGAATTAATTAATCAATAATTCATACTTTCCTTTGACCCTAAAATATTTGTAATTGATTCTGTTCTGCAGGATGTCCAGCACAATGAATGGTACATTGGAGAGTACAGCCGCCAGGCAGTTGAAGAGGCATTCATGAAGGAGAACAAGGTAATGCCTTTCACATGGTCCGCCGTCATTGTTTCCATAGGCATCTTAAGGTTCTCTGCTCATGTGTCACAAGCAACTTGCTTTCGTGTATTATTTCCTGCATCACCCTGCATTTCTCAACGCCGGGAGGCTGTAGTTGAAAAAGGCATTTAACATGGAGAGTTTCAGGCCAGGTGCAGTGGCTCGCCCCTGTAATCCTAGTACCTTGTGAGGCCGAGGTAGGTGGCTCACTTGAGGTGAGGAGTTTGAGACCAGCCTGAACAACATGATGAAACCCTGTTTCCACTAAAAATACAAAAAAAAAACCAAAAAACAAAAAAACAAAGAAATTAGCCAGGTGTGGTGGCACGTGCCTGTAATCCAAGCTACTCAGGAGGCCGAGACACAAGAATCACTTGAACCTGTGAGGTGGAGGTTTCAGTGAGCCGAGATTGTGCCACTGCACTCCAGCCTGGGCAACAGAGTGAGATGCTGTCTCAAAAATAAATGAAATAAAATAAAATAATAAAAACAAAAAACAAGAAAACATGAAGAGGACTGGGCGCAGTGGTTCATGCCTATAATCCCAGCACTTTGGGAGGCCAAGGTGGGTGGATCATCTGAGGTCAAGAGTTTGAGACCAGCTTGGTCAATATGGCGAAACCCTGCCTCTACTAAAAATACAAAAATTAGCCAGGCGTGGTGGCAGGCACCTATAATCCCAGCTACCCAGGAGGCAGAGACACGAGAATCGCTTGAACCTGGGAGGTGGAGGTTGCAGTGAGCCAAGACTGTGCCACTGCACTGCAGCCTGGGCAATGGAGTGAGATGCTGTCTCAAAAATTAATTAATTAATTAACTAAATTAAATAAAAATATAAAAACAAAAAAACCATGAAGAGGACCGGACGTGGCAGTTCATGCCTGTAATCCCAGCACTTTGGAGGCCGAGGCGGGTGGATCACCTGAGGTCAGGAGTTCAAGACCAGCCAGGCCAATGTGGTGAAACCCCGTCTCTACTAAAAATACAAAAATTAGCCAGGCGTGGTGGTGGGTGCCTGTATTCCCAGCTACTCATGAGGCTGAGACAGGAGAATCGCTTGAAGCCGGCAGGCAGAGGTTGCCATGAGCCGAGATCGTGCCACTGTACTCCAGCCTGGGCCACAGAGCAAGTCTTTGTCTCAAAAACAAAAAACATGGAGAGTTTCAGGCCTGAGGCTTGGTTGTGCTAATTATCAGCTGTGTGGCTTTCTCAAGTTTCTAAATAACTTCCCATGTAGATTTATTCATTTGTAAAATGAAACATAGTAAAATCAACCCTAAGGAACTATTTTGAAGATGAAATATGGATACTGGACTATAGAGGTCACAATAGAAGGGGCTTCCTTCTGCTTTCGTCAAGGTTTATCTCCTTAATCAAGGTTTGCCCAAGGTACTGTAGGGTGTTTATGTCTCACTTCTTTGAGAAAGGAGCAGGGATTGTGAAGGCTGCAAAAGTCAGGATATGGTAGGTTACGCTGCAGTAACAACCCCAAGATCTCAGTTGCTTAACATAATGAAACTTTACTTTTGCTTGCAAACCATGTTCAGGATGGGTTTGGGTGGATAAACCCAGGCTGCTGGGGCTCCATCTCAATGGTGTGCTTCTACCCTCACACTCTGACTCGTAATACATCCTCTCAGAAGTAACATAGTTTACTTCCGCTTACACATTTTTGACCAAAGGAAGTCACGTGACCAAACTTAACTTCGAAGACGGTGAGGAAGTACAAACCTACATGTGACTGAAAGGAGAAAAGAACTGGAATACTTGTCATCAGGTCAAATGACTACCACAACCGTCATCCCAAAGAGCAAATGATTATCAAGCAATGACTATGTGCAGAGAACTATGAGATTGCTTAGAAGTTATAGAAAGTGTCTCAAGACTGATGCAACATCAAAACCTATCCCCAGCCAATCAGTACAATGGGCATTGTTGAAAGAGGTAACCCAAACATGAATGAATTAGTTAATTAGTGAATAAATGAGAGGTCTACATTTTCATAAAACCTAGCTCTCAGAATTGATGTTGTAAAATTAAATAAATGATATGTATACGTTGCTATGGTAAGCAGAATCATGCCCACTCCAAAGATGTTCACATCCTAATCCCCAGAACCTATGAATATGTCACCTTCATAGAAAAGCGGACTTTGCAGATGTGAAGGTAAGGATGTTGAGAAGGGGAAGTAACTATGCATTATCTGGGTGGGTTCAATATAATCACAAAGGTCCTTGTAAGAGGGAACCAGGAGTTTCAGAGTCAGAGAAGGGACGTGATAATGAAAGTAGAGGTCAGATGAATGGGAGAGCCACAAGCCAGGGATCTTGCTGGCCTCCAGAAACTGGAAAAGTCATGGAAACAAAGTCTCTCCTATTGATTTTAACCTAGCAAGACTCATGTTAGACTTCTGACCTCCAGAACTGTAAGAGAATACATTTCTGTTTTACATCACTAATTTCATGGTAATGTGTTATAGCAGCAGTAGGAAATGATACCATTTCTTACAAAGTATCTTGAACATACACGGAATAAATGGAATATCCCATTTCCTAGATGAGGAAACTGAGGCTAAGCCAATATATTGGTCATAAAGTAGAGAAACTAACAGAACATGCATTCAAGATCAGTGCTCTTTTCACAAAATCCTAGCTGACTCTAGTAGCCCTCAAAGTTCTTTTCACAGCCCGGGTGGAGAGCCCTGGGTGGTTGGCTGATGCAGCTTCTTGAGGACCCTCCTTTTCTCCTTCCAGGGAATCTGGCCATGCCTTGGTAGAGTGGCGAACCTGGTGATGGTAGATTCCAACCCTGGCTGTCGTTCTTGGCTAATCCGTGCCCAGTGCACCATTGCACTCACAGAGCCTGTTTCCCATCAGAAGAACTAGTCTTAGCAGACCTCCTTCCAGGAGCCCATGTGTGGATTGTGCTGGAAAAGCAATATGCATGTGACCTGATGCTCTTCCGGCAGCATTTGGACGCTCAGCAAATGCTCCCTTCCTCTCTTTCTGTGTGCCTGCTTCTGCCTCTTCCCAAGAAACTTATACCATAGCAACTTATACGTATAACTTATTTTAATTTTAAGAAAATAAAATCTCAGTTAAATGACTTCATATGTTCCCTTTCATATTCTACTTTTCTGTTTGTCTCAGTTCTGTCAAAATGTGTTTCCCATTTATGAAAGATAATTTATTTTAAATTTCAGAATTACTCAGATTTATTTTGACAAATCATTTCAGAGTTTAAGAGGATAAACCCAAAAATTGGCCGTGAGTTTTGGCCTCTTCTCTCCTTCTGATCTTTGGCAGTGCTCTGGGCTTGAACATTAAGGCTTCAGTTATGACTAAACAGAACAAGTTCCAGAAAATTCTGCCATCCTATTTTATACAGTCAGAGGCTTGTGTATTTAAAGGGTGAGGATTTGGTTTGGCTTTTCAGTATTCCATTTAGTAACTGATGCTTTAGGGGATTCACTTAAGCCTTTAGATTTTTATTCCTTTACTTGTAAAATAAGAATAAAATTTTTCCATCAATGTTTATGTAAAGAACCCAACGTTTATGTAAAGAACCTGTAAATAGGCTGGGTGCGGTGGCTTACACCTGTAATCCCAGTACTTTGGGAAGCTGAGGCGGGTAGATCACGAGGTCAGGAGATTGAGACCATCCTGGCTAACACGGTGAAACCCCGTTTCTACTAAAAATACAAAAAAATTAGCCAGGTGTGGTGGCGGGCACCTGTAGTCCCAGCTACTCGGGAGGCTGAGGCAGGAGAATGGCGTGTACCTGGGAGGCAGAGCTTGCTGTGAGCCGAGATCCGGCCACTGCACTCCAGCCTGGGCGACAGAGCAAGACTACGTCTCAAAAAAAAAAAAAAAAAAAAAAAAAACCTGTAAATGAACCAGGCACGGTGGCTCACACCTATAATCCCAGCACTTTGGGAGGCTGAGGTGGGCAGATCACGAGGTCAGGAGTTTGAGACCAGCCTGGCCAAAATGGTGAAACCCAGTCTTTACAAAAAAGACAAAAATTAGCCAGGCGTGGTGGTGGGTGCCTATTATCCCAGCTACTCATGAGGCTGAGGCAGGAGAATCACTTGAACCCTGGAGGCGGAGGTTGCAGTGAGCTGAGATCGCGCCACTGCACTCCAGCCTGGGCAACAGAGCAAGACTCCATCGTAAAAAAAAAAAAAGTCCTCTAAATGAAACAATGTGTGCAAAGTGCTTGGCAATTCTCAATGCACCTTAGCTACCAGTATCATCATAACATCACTATCATGTTACAATATTATTTATAAATTTTGTATACTTAAAGTATTGCTATGTTGTATTATATAGTATTACCATTATTATATATCTGTAAGTATTCATTAAAGAAATATATAATTATATATAGCTATTATAAAATATAGAGAATTATATATCATAATTTATTATTATAGCTATAAATCACTATATATATTATCTATATTTATCATGCTTTTTTTTTTGAGACACGGTCTCACTCTGTCACCCAGGATGGAATGCAGTGGTGAGATCTCGGCTCACTGCAACCTCCGCCTCCTGGGTTCAAGCGATTCTCCTGCCTCAGCCTCTGGAGTAGCTGGGATAACAGGCACATGCTACTATGCCTGGCTGATTTTTGTATTTTTAGTAGAGATGAGGTTTCCCCATGTTGGCCAGGCTGGTCTTGAACTCTTGACCTCAAGTGATCCACCTGCCTGGGCCTCCCAAGTGTTGGGAATACAGGTGTCAGGCACCGCACCGGCCTCTATTCTTCATAGATCACTTATAACCATCTATACAATACACACAATTACACTTACAGATTTTTCATTTTCATTATATAAATAACACAATGTAACTACAAAACTAAGCCTGGTAGATGTGTTCATGTGCAGGAGGACTGCTCCATTTCTCAGTCTTTTACAACCAGATCTTAGTATCATTCTGAATCATTCCCTGGAGTGTACAAATTATTTCTAATCATTGTCCTGTTCTCAGCTTTTGGACCATTTGACGCTGTTGACCTGCTTTTGGAAACCCTCAGTCTCCACCTCTTGGCTTCTGTCACACTGAATCTCCTGGTCTTCCGTCATCTTTCAGACATCTCCAGGCCTTTTGTGTCTTCTCTTCCTTGCCCTGTACTTGCCCTCACCTCAACATAGGCTACAATTCCTCCTCCCATAAAGGGCCTCTCCATTCAGTTTGATATCCATGACTTAGAGGCCCCATGTCTCTTTCAGGAACCCTAATCCTGCATAGACATCTTTGCACATAGAAGTCCAATTTATTAGATAAAAGCTTTCTCTGCTCAAAGCCTGCTGTGGCTCCCACTATCTCTAGAATAATACCCAAGCATCAGGCAGAAGAGGAAATATGTGAACACTGAGAGATGAATACATCAAGAAGCGAGCTGGAGAAGGGCTTTTCCATGTAGGAGTAGCACATGTGGCATGGTTTGGCTGTGACCCTACACAGAGCTCATCTTGAATTGTAATCCCCATAATCCCACGTGTCTAGGGAGAGACCTGGTGGGGGTGACTGGATCATGGGGGCAGTTTCCCCCATGCGGTTTTAGTGAGTGAGTTCTCGTGAGATATGATAGTTCTATAAAGGGCTCCTCTCCCTTCACTCCTCACTCTGCTCTCTCCTGCTGCCATGTGAGAAGGTCCAAGCTTGCTTCCCCTTCGCCTTCCGTGTGATTGTAAGTTTCCTGAGGCTTCCCCAGCCATGTGGAACTGTGAGTCAATTAAACCTCTTTCCTTTATAAATTACCCAATCTCAGGTTATTTCTTTATAGAAGTGTGAAAACAGACTAATACATCATGCAAAATCTGGGAACCCCAAAGCAGATGCTGCCTTTGGGAAATGGTGGCTTGGCTGGAGCCAGGAGCCAGAGGCAGAAAGCTGCAGGAGCAGTGAGAGATCAAACTGCAAGATAGGATGGTCATGCTAAGTTCATAGGCACTATGCCCAGGTCAGTAGGAAATGATGAAAGCTTTTTTCTTTTTTGTTTTGGAACCGGAGTCCTGCTCTGTTGCCCAGGCTGAAGTGCAGTGGCACGATCTCGGCTTACTGCAATCTCTGCCTCCCAGGTTCAAGTGATTCTCCTGCCTCAGCCTCCCGAGTAGCTGGGATTACAGGCGCCCACCACCACCACGCCTGGCTAATTGTTGTATTTTTAGTAGAGATGGGGTTTTTCCGTGTTGGCCAGGCTGGTTTCAAACTCCTGACCTCAGGTGATCCGCCTGCCTTGGCCTCCCAAAGTGCTGGGATTACAGGGGTGAGCCACCACCCCTGGCCTTGATGAAAGACTTTCAAGAAGAGAGTGTCAAGATCCAACTGGTACACATCTCAGAAAATGACAAGAACCCATAGACACGCAGACACTCAGTACAAACTTACTGAATTAAAGTGGTTTACCCAAAACTAAATCCATCTGGGAATCTCATGCACGCAAACATCATTGTTGCCACCACTACAAGGGCAGAATGCTGGCATGCCTGAAAAGATGGCTGTTACTCTTTTTGTTTCAGGATGGTACTTTCTTGGTCCGAGATTGTTCCACAAAATCCAAGGAAGAGCCCTATGTTTTGGTTGTGTTTCATGAGAACAAAGTCTACAATGTAAAAATCCGCTTCCTGGAGAGGAATCAGCAGTTTGCCCTGGGGACAGGACTCAGAGGAGATGAGGTGGGTATAACTTAACAGCTTCCCTGTTCCAGGCTAAGCCCAACAAATAAAGGAAGAGTTTGGGGGATGTCGTTCCGGAGGAGGAGGATGCTGCCCTGAAGAATGGGGATGTAGGCTGACGTCCCCACCCCTTCCACAAATATCTGCACATCTTACGCTTTGGCCTACCAGGCCAGCGGCCAGTTTTGACCATTTCATGCACCCCCGTTGCCTGCCTTGCCTATTAAAGAAAACTCATTCTACAAGACACATCTAAACTCTGCCTCCCAGGAAGCCTCCAGAGGAGCATACACTAATGCCAAATTCCTTTCCCTCCTCAGCACTGAAATGCCCACTGCAGACATTTCTGATGTCTGTCGGAATTCCTTAACTATAGATTTGTGTCCCCAAAATGAATGTGAAACCAGCCACAGCATACGGGCTATGTTGAGCATGCCTGTCCTCAGTACAGATCTGCTGATGGGGGCAAAAGAATGAATCAATTAAAATATTCGTGAATAACAGAAATCGATCCACAAGAAAGGGGAAATTTTCACTGAATATGTATATGCCAGGCCTAGTCTATCTGCATTATTATTATTATCATTTTGAGACAGAGTCAGACTGTCACCCAGGCTGGAGTACAGTGGCATGATCTCAGCTCACTGCAACCTCCTCCTCCCGGTTCAAGTGATTCTCCTGCCTCAGCTTCCCGAGTAGCCAGAATTACAGGCATGCACCACCAAACCCAGCTAATTTTTATATATTTTTTAGTAGACATGGGGTTTCACCATGTTGGTCAGGCTGGTCTCAAACTCCTGACTTCAGATGATCTGCCTGCCTCGGCCTCCCAAAGTGCTGGGATTACAGGCGTGAGCCACTGTGCCTCGCCAGCATTATCTTATTTTGATCCTCCACAACTCTTTGGAGTCATGATTTTTCCTATCTTAGATGTAGGAAAACTAAGGCTCAGAAAATTAAATAAATGGCCAAAGACACACAGGCAGTAACGGAAGAGGGAAGGAGAGGCTGTTCTTGTAACTCTTCTGTTGATGAAGGAAGGGGTAAAGGAAGGAAGGAACGAAGTCAATTATGAGCCACCATTTCTAAGGGTGTGAGCTCAGGCCGGTGACTTAACCTCCCTGGGCTTTAATTTCCTCAAATGTAAATGTTATTTTAAAGCCTAGACTTCAGTAATTTAGTGATTCCCATGTAGCATCTCCAGGTTGCAGTTTTATCTGTGGGTGTGCATTGTTAGGGGCTGAATCGTGCCTCCCTCACTCCAAAAAACCCACACGTTGAAGTCCTAACCCCCAGTAGCCCAGAATGTGACTGTATTTGAAGATAGGGCTTTGAAAGAGATAATTAAGGTTAAATGAGGTTATTGGGATGAGTCCTAATCCAATATGACTGATGTCCTTGTGACAAGAGGAGACACACACAGAGGGGCGACCATGTGAGGACACGGGGAAGGGACGACCATCTGCAAGCCAAGGAGAGAGGTCGTGGGAGAAAGCAGCCTTCCAACACCTTGGTCTTGGGACTTCAGCCTGGAGAACCGCGAAGAAAGACGTTTCTATTGTTTAAGCCCCCTCGTCTGTAGCGCTTAGTTACAGTAACCTTGACAAACGAATACAGGATAAAACCAGAACTTTCACACAGATACCGACTGTTTTTCAACAAGTAACAAAATAGGGCACATTGTTAGGGCTGCCAGCAGGCCTCAGGTAGGCACACGTGTGAAATCGACGTGCAGGCTGCATAAAGATTCCAGCTTAAATCCCGTGTCTGACCCAGAGCACTTTTTTGAGGCTCGGAGAGGAGTAGTTAGCACCTGTGAGGTGACCATGGGGTCAGTTCACCACTCTTTGCTATAGCCCGAGAACACTGTGACATGAACAAGTGCATAAGTGAATCCATAGATTAATACATAAATCTACCAGTTACAGTCACATTAAGAAAGTGCTATGTTAACACGAAAGAGAAAAGTGGCCAGTTCTTCATTTTGTGGAGAGGATTGACAAGTTAATAAATGTAAAACACTTAGTGCCTGCGACCTATCAAGGCCATGATAAATTTTAGTTATATTTTTGTCACTATTACTGAGTCATTTTAATAAGTAGGATATAGTCCCCCTAAGATACCTATGGTAATGGACTTTCCAACTCAATGTCCCTTGATCCTCCTATATCTTGTCTCAGCTCATAGAATTTCTCATCTTTAGGAAAGCATTATATAATTCTTATTTCTTTATTTATTTATTTTGAGACAGGGTCTTGTTCTTGTTGCCCAGGCTGGAGTGCAGTGGCATGATCTTGGCTCACCGCAACCTCTGCCTCCCTTGTTCAAGCCATTCTCCTGCCTCAGCCTCCCGAGTAGCTGGGATTACAGGCATGTGCCACCACACCTGGCTAATTTTGTATTTTTAGTAGAGATGGGGTTTCTCCATTTTGGTCAGGCTGGTCTGGAACTCCTGACCTCAGGTGATCCGCCCACCTTGGCCTCCCAAAGTGCTGGGATTACAGACATGAGCCACCGTGCCCGGCCAGGAAAGCATTATATAATTCTTAAATGCTTGGGTTTAAGGGGTTTTTTTCCTCTGAGAATAGAGGACGTGGACATGGTGTGCCTTTGCATGTGCCAGGCCCTTGGGCCAAATGCTGTTTAATTTGCTCTCACATGGAGTTCTTGAAAAAGCTCTGGAAAGGACATCTTAATGAACCTTATTTACTGGTGAGGAAACTGAGGCCTGAGATAGTTACAGCTTTTTTTCCCAACATGCCCTACTTTGGTCTGCTAATAAAGAAAAGGAAGTAGAGTGACTCTGTGATAATATCCTAATAGCTTAATCAGACTGTCAGCCGGTTCACTGACTGTCTCGGCAAATAAGGAGCATCTCCTATGGCAGGCCATAGATTAGACCCTCCGCCTCCAGATGAGCTGCTCTAATTACTGTCACCAAGGAACCCTGAGAGAACCAAATGTCTGTTTTAAGAAGCTCCTTTCTGTGTTCATCTGGAATTTTCTCCTCCTTTGCATTCCCTGTTTTTCCCATATGTGTTGAACATACATTTCCACAGGTGAAAGGATGAATCAATGAAAGCATTCACTAATAATATAAATATATATACATAAATCAAGCAATGAGAAAGAAATCCAAGGCAGAATCCTGAGTTTTGGTGGGGTTTTATATGCACTAGAGCTATTCTGTGCAGTTAGCCATTAATAACTAATGTGATCTATTGAATCCTCATAGCCAACCTCTGGGGTAGGTGCTGTCAATATTTCAATTTAACAAACTGTGACACTGAGGCACAGAAATGCTAAGTATCCGGCCCAAAGTCACAGCTAGTAAATGGCGATTCTGGGATGCAGTATGTTTTGCAAAACATTGACTTCCATTACCAGTTGAAGGTATGCAGATTCTTGGCGTCTTGAGCCAAAAATTGGCAAAACACACAAACAAAGCAAGCAAAGAATGAAGCAACAAAAACAGAGATTTATTGAAAATGGAAGTGCACTCCACAGGATGGGAGTGGCCCAGGCACAGGGGCTCGAGCACCCTTACAGAATTTCCTGCGGTTTAAATATCTGCTAGAGGTTTCCATTGGTTACTTGGTGTTCATCCTATGTAAACGAAGAGGATAAAGTAAAGTTACAGTCATTTACTCAGTGTAGGCCCTATGTAAATAGAAAGGATATATCCTGTCACAACTGAAGTGTTTCCATTTGATTTGGTTCTAGGAAGTCCTTAGATTCCCTGCCTCCAGGCCCTATTCTCATGTCTCGCTTCCATAGACAGACTCAAATAACACTGTGGCAAATACAAGTAATCACCCACCCGTTTGAAAACACTGCAGGTTGAATCACAGTTAAAGAACAGTTAACACTTACTTGGAGCTTACTGTGTGCCAGGGAGTGGGTAAAAAATGACAATTCACAGGTGGTTTCTTCCTGCCTTCCCTCTGAGGGAGATGTGTAAGAGAAAGAGGGTCTGGATTTTACTCAGTTCCCTCATGCTTTTCACAGCCTGAGCCTTTTGTCTTGCTGAGGAAGAATCACACCTCTTTAAAACAAGATTAGCAAGACTCTGCTAAATGCAAGCCAACAACTAGCTACTTTAGCCAGGGTCCAATTAAAGAAAGCATCTTCACCCAACTCAGCAGGAAAAACATGAGAAACAGCATCTTCAAAGATTACTTTAATTTCATGTCGTTTTGTAGCTATCTTGCCGCTTTTGAATTTAACCACACAGATGATGCAGCAATGCCTAACTCTTGGGAGTTATTTTGAGTGTGACATGAGTTGATGTAAGTAGTGGCAGACACATAGAGGCAGGTGCTTAATAAGTACCACTTCCCCAGAAACTTCGCGGTTTAAAACAACTGAAATGTATTGTTTCACAGTGCTGGAGGACAGAAGTCCAACATCATGGTATCAGCAGGGCCACACTCCTTCCGGAGACTCCAGGGGAGAGTCACCCTGACCTCTTCCAGCTTTCCGCAGCTGCCAGCAATCCTTGTCTTCCTTGATTTATGGCCATGTCACTCCAGTCTCAGCCTCTATGGTCACATGACCTTCTCCTCTCTACGGTCACGTGACCCTCTCCTCCTCCTCTCTATGGTCACGTGACCTTCTCTTCTCTGATCAAAATCTCCCACTGCTCCTACCTTATGAAGAAATACATGATTGCTTTTAGGGCCTACTGGGATAACCTCGGATAAGCACCCCCTCTCAGGATCCTTAACTTTATCCTGTATTATACCATATAAAATAGTATCAACTCTTTTATAATGTAAGGTCATATTCTAGATTCTGGGATTAGGACACGGACATATTGGGGAGAATCATTCAGCACCCGCTGCTCATTTACTTATTTATTGTCCGAGCATTAATTGTAGGCCTACAGTATGTTAGACTCAGTGTTGCATTCTGGGAACACAGAAAGAGTCATGTCAAGTCCCTGCCATCCAGAGAATACCCTGTTCATCTGTGCCAATCTCCGTAGGCACCTAAGCAAGAATGAGATTGTAGAACACCGGCCCTAGCCAGCCAAGGATGCGCCTGCCTTAAACAACCTGCAGAGCTTAACTGCTGCCAAACATCGGCCCTGCATCTCAGTTTTATAAGTCATGCTTGTCAACATTTCTGTGAAATCTCAGAGAAGGGAGATTTCAATTTCAATTTCCGGATCTTTCCTTTTTTGTTCTACAAATGTTTATATGTTTCTAAAAATCACCGTACATGTTTACATGATAAACTAAACTTTAAAGACTAGAGAACAGAGACAATCAACCCATGGGTTTTTTTCACACCTTCCCTGTCTGCTTCCTTCTCCTCCTGCTTGATTGGCATTTATCTCTCTTTCTCTTTTCTCCCCCTTTCCTTCTTTCACTCTCATATGTGTACCCAAATAGATTTCTTTACTTTTCTGGAAGGAAACATTGCCCACAGTTCATATATACAACAAGCACAAAAGGTTTCAACAAATGGGCCAGGCGTGGTGGCTCATGCCTATAATCTCAGCACTTTGGGATGCCAAAGTGGGTGGATCACGAGGCCAGGAGTTCAAGAACAGCCTGGCCAACATGGTGAAACCCCGTCTCTACTAAAAATACAAAAAGTAGCTGGGCGTGGTGGCACGTGCCTGTAGTCCCAGCTACTTGGGAGGTTGAGGCAGGAGAATCGCTTGAATCTGGAAGGTGGAGGTTGCAGTGAGCCAAGATCATGCCACTACACTCCAGCCTGGTGACAGAGTGAGATTCCATCTCAAAAAAAAAAAGAAAAGGTTTAAACAGATGTTAAGATCTGATATTAGCAAACATTGCTTGTCCCCCTGGAAAAGATTATTCAATATACAAGAGCTTAAGTATAATCTTTTTTAAAAGTCTCTTCAGGACAATATTTCAGTTTTGACCCCATCATTAGAAACCAATAATAAGAAAAGACCAGGTCGGGCACGGTGGCTCATGCCTGTAATCCCAGCACTTTAGGAGGCCGAGGTGGGTGGATCACTTGAGGTCAAGAGTTCAAGACCAACCTGGTCAATATGTTGAAACCCCATCTCTACTAAAACTACAAAAAGTTAGCTGGGCACCAATGCACATGCCTATAATCCTAGCTACTTGGGAGGCTGAGGAAGGAGAATTGCTTGAACCTAGGAGGCAGAGTTTGCAGTGAGCAGAGATTGTGCCGCTGCAATCCAGCCTGGGCAGCAGAGTGAGACTCCGTCTCAAAAAAAAAAAAAAACAGGAAAGACCATGTGACTAATTGCCCCTGTCTTGCTTCCTACCACCTGTTAAAATTAATGAAATGTCATCCATGTAGCAGAATTTTAAAACAATTAATAGCAAATGTATTATTTGGGGACAATCTTTTTTTTTTTTTCTTTTGAGACTGAGTCTCACTCTGTCACCCAGGCTGGAGTGCAGTGGCGCAATCACAGCTCACTGCAACCCCTACCTTCCGGGTTCAAGCAATTCTTCTGCTTCAGCCTCCCGAGTAGCTGGGACTACAGGCATGCGCCACCACGCTCGGCTAATTTTGTTTTTTGTATTTTTAGTAGAGATGGGGTTTCATCATATTGGTCAGGCTACTCTCGAACTCCTGACCTCGTGATCTACCCGCCTCGGCCTCCCAAAGTGCTGGGATTACAGACGTGAGCCCCCGAGCCCAGCCTGGGACAATCTTAAAGAAAACAGGAATGAGAATAGGAGAGATAAATCATCTTCCCTCTGAAGACTAACACTAGGAAAGATTTCCTTTTATCAATGTGGATTTAACCAATTTTGTGAAAGAGTTCTACCTGGAAAGTTTTTGTTCTTTTTGTTATTCACTTTTTGTTTTATCAAGCATGAAGAAAGAAAAAGAAAACTTTGTGCTTGTTTTAAAATTGGAAATGAAATACAGAAAATTCTTCTTTTCCTAAAGGCTTACAGTAGTGGTCTGTAAATTTCTTGGTGATTTCATTGCTCTCCCATGATATTCTTGGAAAATCTAGAAGGGAGGAGTTAATCGTAAGGCCTGGCATGTACTGAGCACTCACTGTGTGTCACGCTTTCTTCTAAATGCTGTATTGCTTATGCATCAATTCCATTCTCACAATGAACCTCAAAGTTAGGTCCTATCATTACCATCACTGTTCGTAGAATAACTGAGGCACAGAGAATGCAAGAAACTTGCTGACAGTCATACTGCTAGTGGTTGGGAGAGCCAGGCTTTGAACTCAGGCATTTAGGCTCCACAGGCCCTCTACTTACAATTACCCTGCTGTAGTAGGAATTAATCTCCCCATTGGACAACGGGGAAAGTACCTTACCTTAGCATCAAGTGGAAACTCATATTTATTGTATACATAACATGGGTGGTGGTATAGTCTGAATGTTTGTATTCCTCCAAAATTTATGTGTTGAAATCCTAAGCCCTAAGGCGATGGTGTTAGGAGGTGGGGACTTTGGAAAGTGATTCAGTCTCGAAGGTGCAGCCCTCACAAATGGGATTCGTTCCCTTGTAAAAGAGTGCATTGCTCTTTGGACCATGTGAGGATACAGCATTAAGGCAAGAAAATGGGCCTCTCCAGATACTGAATCTGCCAGTGCCTCAACCTTGGACTCCCCAGACTCCAGAACTGTGAGACATAAATTTCTGCTGTTTCTAAGCTGCCAGGTTTATAATACTTTTTGTTGTTGTTTGTTTTTTGAGATGAAGTCCATCTCCCAGCCTGGAGTGCAGTGATGCGATCACAGCTCACTGCAACCTCTGCCTCCCGGGTTCAAGTGATTCTCCTGCCTCAGCCTCCCAAGTAGCTGGGATTACAGGCGCATACCAGCATGCCTGGCTAATTTTTTATATTTTTGGTAGAGATGGGGTTTCACTATGTTGGCCAGGCTGGCCTTGAACTCTTGAACTTAAGTGATCTGCCTGCCTTGGCCTCCCAAAATGCTGGGATTACGGGCGTGAGCCACCAGGCCTGGCCTAGTATTTTAACAGGCCAAACACACCAAGTCAGACTGACACATAGGTTATCTCACTGGAAACTGCTGCAGATCCAGTAAAGGTTTCAGAGGGACAAGGGACTTACAGATTGAACCAGGACTCTCTGGGTGTGAAAAGACAAACCCCAATTCAAATGAGCTCAGGCGGGAGAGAAGGAAATTTGTTATAATGTAACCAGAAAGGACAGAAATGGACTAGATCCAAAGACTAGTTAACATCAAGACATTCCCACTCTACATTTCTTTCCCCACATTTTTGTCCCCTCTGTGGTATCTGTTTGCTCTTCACACCTCCCAGCATAATGGTAGGAAGGAGGAGATGACCCTGGAAGTCACATGTTTTTAGCGTTTTAGTTGCTTTCTGTTCAGTGCGCCACTAAGAAAAAATAATGTCCCCTCCCAACAGCCCCGAGGGAAGCCTCTGAGTGACCTGGTGAGGTTCTTATTAAGCCTCAATTAACAATTTTCACAGCACACATTTCTAAATGAAATTATTTGTTTGCATAGGAAATTATTTTCTGCCAGCTCCCAACAGAATGTCATCCCTGTGAGGCCCTAACTGGTCAATCTCATTCCCCGTTGGCTATTCCTGAGGCCTTCCAACATTTCTGCGCCTAGGATGCCCTGGGCAGAGGAAGGAGTAGGCAAGACCAAATCAGAGGCAGAGTAGCCCCCACGGAGGTGGCTCCCTTTCTTCAGGCTGTGTCATCTCTACCTTGGTTTGTTGGAGCATCAGAGGTCACAAGCTATAGGCAAAGTTGAAAAATAAAAAGAAATATCCAGAAAAGTGAGCCTTCATTCCTGGTCTCACCCTCCCTAGCCGTGGGAGACTGAGTAAGGCAGTCCACTTCTCTGAGCTGAAATTCCTTAGCTCTTTAGGGAAGATCATTCCCCCTGCCCTGTTCACCTCACAGGCTTGCTAGGGAGGATCCAAGTTGTCTTGAAACATGGGAGGCAGGTTGAGCAAGCTTTTCCTAATTATCTCCCAATATTCTCCTTCGGGAACTCATCCAAACTCACCTAATCAGAATTACTGTATATGCAGAATGGACATTGAAGACTCAGAGAGGGAGAGGGTGATAAGGGGGTTAAGGAATGAAAAATCACCTAGTGGGTAATACAATGTATATTATCTGGGTGACGGGTACACTAAAGCCCAGACCTCACCACTATACAATTCATCCACGTAACCAAAAGCCACTTGTACCTCTAAAGCTATTGAAATTAAAAAAATTACCATATGTGCTCAAGTTCTCTCAGTACCCTGTCCTTATGCATGGCCCTGTACATTCTCTGCTTTTAATGTCTTTAAACCCTCCTGTCTACTTATCTGGCATGACCCATAACATAGCCCATTTCAAGTCTGCATCCTTGACAAAGCACTTCCCTATTTCCCTAAACCTGAAATAATCTTCCTTTCCGTTAAATTGTCATAACACTTTATCTGTGTATCTAGAAACACTGAAATCTGCAGCCACCTCATTATTTCACAAGAAGCTCAAGGAGGGCAGCTGAACCGGCTAAGCAGCCCTGTGGTTGTCCCTGTTCTTTCTATGTATACTAGAATTCCTCAGACTTCGTTACTGGAGAGCAAGCTCACTGCAGGCATTGCCCTCCAATTTACTACATTCGAGCCTGAATCTTCTATATTTTTGCTGGTCAGAGCTAAGGTTGAGGTTTGGGAGGCAACAGAGATTACAAGGCTTGATCGCTGTGTAACTATCCCACCTAAGTCACTTAAGATAGAAAGGCTGTGATAACAATAGAATGGAACTTGACCCGTGTGATCTGATTCCAGAGAGGGAAAACTCTCTGTGTAGGAAATTTAAAGAGCTGCCATAAGGCTCACTTTTGGTCATCTCAAGAACTTTTTTTCTCCCTTATCATTCTTACCACTCATCCTTCAAGCTTGCCATATTCTTTTTAAAAACTACTTCTAGTCGGGTGTGGTGGCTCCTGCCTGTAATCCCAGCACTTTGGGAGGCCTAGGCAGGTGGGTCACCTGAGGTCAGGAGTTTGAGACCAGTCTGGCCAACATGGCAAAACCCTGTCTCTACTAAAAATATAAAAATAAGCTGGGCATGGTGACGCATGCCTGCAATCCCAGCTACTTGGGAGGCTGAGGCAGGAAAATCGCTTGAACCCGGGAGGCAGAGGTTGCAGTGAGCCAAGATCACATTACTGCACTCCAGTCTGGGTGACAGAGCAAAAAAATGTCTCAGAAAAAAACAAACAAGGAAAAAAACCACTTTCTGAAACACCGTTACCATACAAAAAATGTTAAATTGGTTCACCTCTTCCCTGTGCAAAATCAGGACCTTAGCTATATTTTAACCTACAGACACAAAAGATATTTTAAAAATCATTAACTTTCTTTTCTGTGTTTCAGAAGTTTGATTCAGTAGAAGACATCATTGAACACTACAAGAATTTTCCCATTATACTAATTGATGGGAAAGATAAAACTGGGGTCCACAGGAAACAGTGTTACCTCACTCAGCCATTCCCTCTCATCAGACACCTCTCACCTCTGTAGCCTGGTCTTTGTGTTATCTTTGGTTTACTGGATTCAGCGCTTCCATCGTTTTCATTGATTTCAAAAGATTATTGCCTGTGCCTTCAAGGGATGACTTTTTTGACTTTGTAGAAAAGAAAAACACTCTATAACAAAGTGGAAAATCAATCATGGTTTTGAAAGTTCAAACCACAGAGAAAATATTTATAACATGCAAAAAATAAAAACAGTCTAGTAACTGGCCACTGGACAATAAATAAAAATAAATAAAAACTAGGGTTTTAAAAGTATCTTCTAAATAACAACAGAAAATGCTATCAACATAGCTATTATGTTCATGATATAGGCGAGCAGCAAAGGGCACCAGAAGCTATTGCTTAAATGTTTGCAGCCAGTGCAGGACAAGTCAATGGGAAATTCCCAAATCTGTGCTCTTTACAGGGCACTGTGCTGCCTTTATGTCAGTCGTTGGGCCTTATACATCTACAATGTGTGGATGATTTCTTACACTAAAGATGTTGATGAATATTAGCTCTCTTTTATTGTAATCCTAGAAATTCAAGTATAGGGAAGAAATGTGGTATGGAAAACCAGCAATTGTGAATGTCACCTTGAAGACAGAAACTGAAAATATTCTGACCAGGGTGTGAAACAGCCAAGGGACCAGCCTCCAGCATCCTCTGCTTTGAGTAGCTTTAAGTCAAATGAAATTAACACATTCATAGTAAAGAGCTCAGATTATATCCTACACTAGCCTTCAGGCGAGCATATGTCTGAGGGAAACTAAAAACTGTATTAACAATTCCAATTATGGACTTCCATTCAAAGACACAGAAAAACTGTCCTCAAATTAGTGCTAATTCTTGCAGTAACATTGCACATGCCGTGATATTATTCCCTGTAAAGGTTAAGAGGATTTAATTTTGTTATTGTTTTACAATAAAGATGAGGAAGCAGAGGCTCAAAGAAGCTGTCGATCTTAATATGAGAAGAGAGCCCAGATTGTAATCTGCTTTGCCTGGCTCCATGCAAGCTCATCTGCCCAGGTACATTCTCTGCGCTGTGGCATTTTAAAATCAAGTTGAAAAGCTAATTAAAAAAAAAAAAAGAGAGAGAGAGATAGAAAGATAGAAACAATTACAAAATACAGATTTACCACCTTAAAATAAACAAACTCTTCTAGTGGGAATAAGCTTTTTTAAAAAAGATACTGTTGAAAATAACAGTTATCATGATGCCATATGGTACCAAAGCTTACATAGGAAATTCATAGAGTATGTAATGGTAGCATTGATGCAGAAAGAAAATCAAAAATAATTAAAAGGCAATAGAAGCAAATGAAAACAATAAAAATAATGCACAGGATTCTCTCTTTTGTAAGACAGCAGACAATGAGCTCTCTGGGAAAAGTTCTTAGCATCTACCCATCATCCAAATACCCGCTCAGATGTTCTCCTTTCACAAGGTCAATGTGAAGTGATGCCTATAAGTTACATCAGGAGCATTTAATGAAGAAGCTCTTTGTAAAACTGGAACTTTTGAGACCCAACTGAGCCTATCGTAGAGTATGCCTGCAGAGGATTACACAGAACCAAGAGACAAGAGTGTTTATACTGGAGCTTGGATACGAAAGAACTCACTGGTCCGGTCAGAGCTAAAAGCTGTATGGTTGCTGGTCATTCTCTACTGGAATTCAACAAGCCGGGGACAGTGTGGAAACAAGGACTTTACAGAAGGGCTCCAGGCTCATATCAGGAAAGAATCTGACCCTCACCCTAAAAAGCTACTGGAGATTACTCATACCTCCAACTCACTGATTCATTGAGGACATGCTATTCAATGCTGTGTTCTCAAGAAATGTCTATGAGTCCTCTCAACCATTGTTGTTGATAAAATAGGTGAATGTCAGGTGGGGGTTAGCATTTGATAAGGTGTACGTTTGAAATAATGTTTTATCACCTCTTCTTCATAAATACATGATATAATTCCAAGAAGAAAAAAGAAGTAGAAATTCAGCATCCTTAAGATGACAGAAAGAATGAGGGGGAAAAGGAAGAAAAAAAAAGAAATTAAGCATTTTGCAATAAAAAGCTCACAATATTTTTATGTATTTGAACATTTCCATAAAAAATATAAAATGGAAAATATTGACATGGGCTGCTTCGGGTGACTGGGGTTTGAGGGACTGTGTTAGTCAGGTTTTCTAGAACTCAAGACACCAAGACAAAGTTAGAAGTGCAAACACTGATTGGAGATTAATGTTTGAGAAAGGTAAAAGGGAGAAGAAACAGAAGTATGGGTATGGGGTGGGCTTTCAGGCTCCCACCTGTGAGAGGGAAAACGGGAGGTGTGGGGAGTGAGGAGAAAAACCATGAGATTCAGGCCCAGCTCTGGGAGAGTCTTGGCAGGCTCATGGTGAGGCCCATAGCAAAGTTTGCCCAGAGAGGAGAGAGTGTCAAGCTGGGCAGAAATGTCTGGGTCTTAGTGCCCCACCATGTTAAGTCATCGTCTGGGGCTATCCTGGGGGGGAAAAAAAAAAGACTTGCAAACGCTGCGGACAATCCAGAAGGCACAGCTGGAGGCTGTCCACTAACTTGCTGGCCAGAAAGTTCTTTCAACAGAGACTGAAGTGACCCACCTCTGGCCTGCCACAGCAACATTCTCACATCACTGTTTTCAGTGTTGATCGTAGTAAGGACAATCACATTTACATTTTGCTTGTAATGGATGATTAAATAATAAGGGTATATAAATTTGATTGTATTTGTTTCTTACAGCACTTCTGTAAAGAAGAGAGGGCAGCTTTCTCTAATGCATTTTATAATTGAGGAAATTGTACCTCATTGGCTAAAATCTCACAGTGACACAGTTGTGACTAGAACCAAGGTCTCCATATGCAATTATCCTATTCTCGGTCTACCTGCTTTATTAGATCTGTAACTGAAAATTCAATGATTTGGATTCGGCATGCTCAAATTCCAGTGTTTTAATCCCTTTTCAACCATTACCTCATGTTTAGTTTAAAAGTATCACTTGATATCTGGTTTCAATAGAGTAATAGAATTTTAGCTTTATCCAATTACAGCACTTATGCTTTCTAGATTTTTTTTTTTGGACTAAATAATTCTCATTCCGGATAAATGTGCATAGCCCTCATCATTAGTCACGTACTGTGTTAGCACGTTTGTGTACTGCATGTGTATTCATTACTAAGCACTATTGTAGATGCTGAAAATAGAGCAGTGAATGAGTCAGAGAGATAGATGACAAATAAATATACAAACAAATAAGATAATCTAAGTCAGTTTCCCATTACTCAATTGGATTTCTATTTTAACACTTATCTCTGAGTGCTTGTGGGGTGATGCCAACATTAAATGTTTTGATGAAGCTCCTTTGAGATGGCTTTGAAAAGTCCCGAGTCAGAAAATTTAAAATTTTCCCAAACTTATTTATGTGGGGTGTGCATGTGTGTATGTGTGTGTGTGTTTAAGTAACTGCATCATAGCTGAAATCAGTTAAATCTCTTGTTCTAATTACTACGGAGGAATCAAATGAACCCCATTGTCAAATGTAGCCAATTATGTATGTATGTACACAAATATAAATTTTTACGAGATAGCCTGTATTGTATATTAGCATTATATTTGTATATCTTTTTATTCTGAGCAATATTTGTTCTAGCTAAGCACATTTACATTCATAATTTACAGCCTTACTAATTTAAATAAAAGCAAATATGTAATTGAATGTTATAATTTTCTCTGTCTCTGAGTACTGAAGAAAGAAATTCAAAACATAGTTTAATTTTGTTTCATGCCCTATTACCCCTAAAGCCCTTTTGAAATTATATTTAGGGCAAATTTAGGATAAAATTACTAGAACAATTATTGACATATGAGCATTATGCTGGACTTTGGAGATAAAGATAAAAAAGACACAATCCCTGTGATTGTGAGCTCAGAGCCTGGCCAGCAAGAGACACATGTAATAGCCATCTTAATATGTGTAAGTTAATATTTCATTGTGGTTTTGATTTGCTTTTTCCCAATGATTAGTGAAACTGAGCAACTTTTCATATGCCTGTTGGCCATTATCAAAAAACAAAACATAACAAGCGTTGGCAAGAATGTGGACCAAAGGAAACCCTGTACATTGTTGGTGGGAGTGCCAAATGGTGCAGCCACTATGGAAAACAGTACAGAGTTTCCTTAAAAACTTAAAAATTGAACTATTATATTCAGCAATCCACTTCTGGGTATGTATCCAAAAGAAATGAAATCAGGATCTTTAAAAGATATCTGCACACCCATATTCATTGCAGCATTATTCACAATTATTCCAAGATATGGAAACAACCTAAATGTCCATCAAAAGTGAATAAATGGGCTGGGGATGGTGGTTCACACCTGTAATCCTAGCACTTTGGGAGGCCGAGGCGGGCAGATCACTTGAGGTCAGGAGTTCGAAACCAGCCTGGCCAACATGGTAAAACCCCGTCTCTACTAAAAATACAAAAAAAAAAAAAAAAAAAATTAGCTGGGCATGGTGGTGGGTGCCTGTAATCCCAGCTACTCGGGAGGCTGAGGCAGGAGAATCACTTGAGCCTGGGAGGCAAAGGTTGCAGTGAAGTGAGATCACGCCACTGCACTCCAGCCTGGGCGACAGAGCAAGACTCTTTCTCAAAAAAACAAAACAAAACAAAGCAAAAAACAAGAATGAATCAATGAATGAAGAAAATGTGTTATATACATACAATGGAGTATTATTCAGCCTCAGTAAAGAAGGAAATCTTGGCATATGTGACAAGGTGGATGAATCTGGAGGACATCATGCTAAGTGACATAGCCAGGCACAGAATGACAAATACTGCATGACTCCACTTATATGAGGCATCTGAAATAAACTCACAGAGACAGAGAGTAGAATAGTTGTTGCCAGGAGCTGTGGGGAGAGGGAAATGGAGAGTTGTTGTTCAATGGGTATAAAGTTTCAGTTACACTAGATGAAAAAGGACTAGAGATCTGCTGTACAGCATTGTACCTATGGTCAACGAAAATGTATTACCTACTTAAAAATTTTTTAAGAATGCAGATTTCATGTGAAGCATGTTAAGTGTTCTCACCACAAAAAGGGAGATGGGGTAGTAGGAAATGTTTGGAGGTGATAGATATGTTTATTGCCTTGAGAGTGATGATGGTGTTGATTGTATGTGTATCTCCAAACTCATTAAATTATATACATTAAATATGTCCAGTTTTTCAATATATCAGTTATAGCCCAATGAAGCTGTGTTTTTTTTAATTTTTATTTATTTATTTATTCTTTGTGAGACAGAGTTTCACTCTGTCACCCAGGCTGGAGTGCAGTGGCGCGATCTCGGCTCACTGCAAGGTCCACATCCTGGGTTCACGCCATTCTCCTGCCTCAGCCTCCCAAGTAGCTGGGACTACAGGTGCGCACCACCATACCCAGCTAATTTTTTTGTATTTTTAGTAGAGACGGGGTTTCACCGTGTTAGCCAGGATGGTCTTGATCTCCCGACCTCGTGATCTGCCCGCCTCGGCCTCCCAAAGTGCTGGGATTACAGGCGTGAGCCACCATGCCCAGCTGCTGTGTAATTTTTTTTGTATTTTTTAATATATATTTTTTAAAACGATGATAATGCATGTTAACAAGATCATGTAATGCAAAATAATAGATTTGGTAATTATTTCCCTTTTACCACCACTGCATTGGGAGGCAGAAATGGAATGTGTGGGGGAGGATGTAGTTGGGGAAAGTTTCCCAGAGAAGATGTTCAGGCAGAGACTTTAAGGGTGCGCCCAGAATGCAAGCTTTAGAATGAGTTTGTCCAACCCTCAGCCCATGGGCCACATGCAGCCCAAGATGACTTTGAGTGTGGCTCAATACAAATTTGTAAACTTTCTTAAAACATTATGGGATTTTTTTTTTGCAATTTTTTTTTTTTTTTTTGAGATAGAGTTTTGCTCTTTTTGCCCAGGCTGGATGCAATGGCACCATCTCGGCTCACTGCAACCTCCGTCACCCGGGTTCAAATGATCCTCCTGCCTCAGCCTCCCACGTAGCTTGGATAACAGGCGCTTGCCACTACGCCTAGCTAATTTTTTGTATTTTTAGTAAAGACAGGGTTTCACCATGTTGGCCAGGATGGTCTTGATCTCTTGACCTCATGATCCACCTGCCTTGGCCTCCTAAAGTGCTGGGATTACAGGCGTAAGCCACTGCGCCCAGCCATTTTTTTTAAAGCTCATCAGCTATCATTAGTGTTAGTGTATTTTATGTGTGGCCTAAGACGATTCTTCCAATGTGGCCCAGGTAAGACAAAAGATTGAACACTCTGCTTCAGGAGTACAAGCACATTGCCCATTATTGGGTACTCCTGCTTTAGGGGCACTAGTCTAGGCCATGGGGAATAAAGCAGTGACTACCTGTTTGAAGGGGTAAGTGCATACAACAGAAGCATCATCTGTAGAGAAAGAACAGATGATTTATTAAGTTGTTCTGGTTAATTTGGCTCACCATATAGAAAAAATACAATTATGTCTCTACCTCAAATCATATAAAAATACACTTCACATGAATCAAATACTTAACAGCAAAAAGCAACCATTAAATTGAGTCTTACATCTTTGTCTAATAATTTTTAAGACTTTGAGATAGGGAAAGAGTTCTTAAGACAAAAACATAAATCATCAAGGGAAGGATTGATAGATTCATTATACCAAAATTTAAAATGTTTACAAAAGTTAGACAAAGTCAAAAGGCAATTAAACAACCTAATATGTATGAGCAAAGGCTGTAAACAAGTAATTCATACACACACACAAAGCTGGAATGTCTTAACTTACCCACTCCTGTAAGTCAAGAAAATTAATAACAATTAAGTACAATTAAGAAAATTAATAGGCCAGGAGCAGTGGCTCACGCCTGTAATCCCAACACTTTGGGAGGCTGAGGAGGGTGGAACATGAGTTCAGGAGATCAAGACCAGCCTGGCCAAGATGGTAAAACCCTGTCTCTAATAAAAATACAAAAATTAGCCAGGAATGGCAGCACGCGCCTGTCATCCCAGCTACTCGGGAGGCTGAGGCAGGAGAATTGCTTGAACCCTGGAGGTGGAGGCTGCAGTGAGCTGAGAGCATGCCACTCCAGCCTGGGCAACAGAGCGAGACTCTGTCTCGGAAAAAAAAAAAAAGAAAAGTAAAAGAAAAAAAATGAATAAACAACTAGCAAAAATAATCAAAAACATAAGGAAAAGGACATTACTAACAAAAAAGAGAAAACAACCGATACTACAGACATTGAAGGGATATTAAAGAACTATCAGAAATGCTTTTATTCCAGTGGAGTTGAAATAGATAACTTTACAGATGAAAATCAATACAAGAAGAAATAGAAAATCTGAATGGCCCTTCATTGTTAAAAGAAATGAGAAGCTTTCCCAAGAAAAAGTCTCTAGACCCAAATGAATCCTATCAAACATTTTTAAAAACTAATATCGAGTCAGGTGAGAAGCAAGCCGAGCTGGTGTAGACTTCTTCTCCCAGAGGGGCCTCAAGAGAGAACAGTTAGCTATGGCTCCCTGATTAGAAAGGATCACCCAGTCCTGTAAGTTAAGACATCCAGCTTTGCTATTGTGTGTCTATTACAGCTGGTCGGTGATGGAATTTACAGGGGATGCCCATAGCCATTGTCATGGAGCTATCATTAAAGACAAATGACATGGAGCCTAATGGAGCAGAGTGGGAGATGAGGTCTGGCTTCCCTGGTCCCTAACCCCTCAGCACTAGACAACGGACCCATACAGAGGGAGATTTCAACCTGAATGCCGAAAGAGAGGCCTGAAGCGTGAGTAACCCCCATGAGAATGGCAAAGGGCTTCCTGGCTACCTATTTGTGAGGGTTAATACTGAGTGTCAACTCGATTGGATTGAAGAATACAAAGTATTGATCCTGGCTGTGTCTGTGAGGGTGTGGCCAAAGGAGATTAATATTTGAGTCAGTGGGCTGGGAAAGGCAGAACCACCCTTAATCTGGGTGAGTACAATCTAGTCAGCTGCCAGCGTGGCTAGAATATAAACAGGCAGAAAATTATGAAAAGAGAGACTGACCTAGCCTCCCAGCTTACATCTTTCTCCCATGCTGGATGCTTCCTGCCCTCAAACATTGGACTCCAAGTTCTTCAGTTTTGGAATTCGGACTGGCTCCCCTTGCTCCTCAGCCTGCAGACGGCCTATTGTAGGACCTTGTGATCATGTGAGTTAATACTTAATAAACACCCCTTTATATATATATATTCCATTAGCTCTATCCCTCTAGAGAACTGGAACTAATACAGATTTTGGTACCAGCAGTCCATTAGATGAAAGTAAAATGGGCAAACGAACCCTAGAACATTCCTCAGTGCTTACTGGAAGGCCTGGCAAGGGATGATCACCCAGAAGACTCCCCAGCATTTCCAGACTTCATGCGGATCTGACAGCTACTTCTACGATAGCAGTCAGAGAAACGTTAATTAAAATAGCAACTACATAGCACTTTCACCCATCACACTGGGTGAAATTTAACATTCAGATAATGTCAAAAGCTGATGAGGATGTACAAAATAAAATTTTCATCTACTAGTTGGAAAATCAATCAGTATAGCATTTTGGAAAGCAATTTAGCATTATTTAGTAAAATACAAAATGTATGCACCCACTGTAATAAGACTTCCAATTAAAACATAGCTAAATAAGAGGTCAAACACGGTGACTCACACCTGTAATCCCAGCACTTTGGGAGGC
>NW_012103332.1:1970635-1979408 GCF_000951045.1 Mandrillus leucophaeus | reverse complement strand
TTTTTTTTTTTTTTAGACGGAGTTTTGATCTTGGTGCCCAGGCTGGAGTGCAATGGCATGATCTCGGCTCACCCGGGTTCAAGCGATTCTCCTGCCTCAGTGTTCTTATCTTTTCAATTCCTTTATTGATTTTACCACTGCACTCCAGCCTGGGCAACAGAGTGAGACTCTGTCTCAACAACAACAAAAAATATATAGCTAAATAAGGACATAACTTTGATCCCTGTAGAAACTCAATTATAATCAGGAAGTTCAATAAGAACCAAGCTGATTCTCATTATGAAAACTTTGAAAGGCGTGGAAATTGGAGTCACTATTTACCCTTAAAAACTGGCAAAGGGACTGGGGTGAAAAGAAGAGTTATTCATCAACAGGCATTGTAAGAATCCATTAAAATCAACACATCCCTCACCCAGGAACCAGAGGTTTACTTAGCCAGGATACCATCCTTCCCCAACCCTGGCAGCCATCAAGACAATGCATCTCCAGGAAATATTTTGAATTAGGCACATAAGATACAGTTGAAAGTGGGAAATGGGTGCTGTGTTGAAAAATACAGTTGAAGTGAAAGTCTCATTACCAAAGTTTAGAACCACAACCCCTTTTAAACATTTGATTCCAAGGAGGAACTGATAGAATTATAACCCTAAAACAAGAGAACAGAGCAGTTCTGCTACAAATGCTGATCCTTCCTAAAGGACATCAAAGAACAGACTCCTTCATAAAAGAGCAGATTCCCACTCTATCATGCTGCAGTGGAGCTCACCCATGCCCATACAAGTTTCCATTCATGTGTTTGTGCCTCATTCTTAAATGTGAACTCTGAGAAGCTTGAAGGAAAGCTTCTAATGGGAAAGACATGTTTTTTTGTTTGTTTTTTGTTTTTGAGATGGAGTCTTGCTCTGTTGCCCAGTCTAGAGGGCAATGGTGTAATCTCAGCTCACTGCAACCTCCGCCTCCTGGGTTCAAGAAATTCTCCTGCTTCAGCCTCCAAAGTAGCTGGGATTACAGCCACCTGCTACCACACCCGACTAATTTTTGTATTTTTAGTAGAGTCAGGGTTTCACCATGTTGGCCAGGCTAGTCTCGAACTACTGACCTCAGGTGATTCACCTGCCTCAGCCTCCCAAAGTGCTGGGATTACAGGTGTGAGCCACTGTGCCCGGCCAAGACATGTTTTAAAATGCTACAAACCAGAAAAAAAAAGGAAAACTCAAGGGAGAGAGATAATATGTGAAAAAAAAAAAAAAAAAAAAAAACACAAAAAAACCTACCAGGAGAAATATAGTTAATTTCATGGAGATATAAGCCATTGAAACCACACAATATGAATGGAATGCTATTTAAATAAATACATCTTCAGAAGCAAAAACTGAGAGCACTGAAGGGGAAAACTAAGTATATTTGGAAATTTTAACACACAACTCACAGGAACTGATAAAGTAAGCAAATAAAAATGAATAAGGATATGTAGGAAATTTTAACACCACTATCAACCAACTAGACTTAATTGTCATTTACAGACTAGTTCACAGAACAACACAAAACAAATATAGATACACATTCTTTTGCTAGTCCATATAGAACATTTAAGAAGAGCCATCTCCTGGGGCCTAAAACATATTGCAATAAATTTTAAGGAACTGAAAAAATATAAAACAAAAGACAACACAACAGATACTACAGACATTGAAGGGATATTAAAGAAATATCAGAAGCACTTTTATTCCAGTGAAGTTGACAAAGATAACTTTAGAGATATGGGTCAATATAACAGGAAATAGAAAATCTGAATGGCCCTTCATCTTTAAGAGAAATGAGAAGCTTTTTCACACAAAAAAAGCTCTGGACCAAAATGAATGCTATCAGACATTTTTGGAAAATAATATCAAGTCAGGTGAGAAGCAAGCAGGGGTGGTGTGACGGCTTCTCCCAGAGAGGCCTCAAGAGAAGGGTTAGCTATGCCATCCTTGATTAAAAAGGTGACCAGCACTGCGAAAGCCCCCAAGGTCCTTGGGCTGTATGGCCAAGGTGTGTTAGTCGACAGGATCATTTACATTTCAGGACAGCTAGTCATGGACTCTTCAACTGCACAGCTTGTGGCAGGAGAGGTAGCCAAAGAAGTTAAACAAGCTTTTACAAAGATGGGTGAAGTTCTGAAGACTGCAGGTTGTGACTTCACTGATGTGGTAAACAATTTTGCTGGCTGACATACATGACTTCAGTACCGTCAGTGTAATTTACAAACAGTACTTCAAGACTAATTCTCCAGCTAGAGCTGCTTACCAGGTTGCTACTTTGGCCAAAGGAGTCTGAATTGAAATGGAAACAGTAGCTGTCCAAGGACCTCTCACAACAGCATGACTGTAAGTGGGCTCAGTGTTGTTTCATCTGGAACCTTTAACGTCTTAATTTTTTACAACTAATGTAACATCTTAATTAACATCTTCATTTTTACAATTGATGAAAGTGTAAGGTTTGAGTAAAACGCCTGAAGTTATTATGGAGATACTATATAACAGGGACAGTTCAACATAAACTAGAGATTAGATCAAGAATCCAGTTACTGATATTATTAATGTACACCTCTATTACTGAATGTAGGAAGCAGATAATCATTACATAGTTATTCAAATAAATGTAAAGACAAATAAGCATTAAAGAAAGTAAGTTATTATTCCTGATACATAATCAAAAGCATACCTACTTCAAACTAATTTAATGATGTGAAATACGTAGTTCTCATGTCAAATATATGATTCTGCTTTTACTTGAATAAAATTAAAGTATTTAATGGCAATGGTCAAAGAGAGGAAAACAGACCAAAATTTCATATAGACAATTTTTTTTTGACAGAGTCTCGCTTTGTCACACAGGCTGGAGTGCAGTGGCATGATCTCAGCTCACTGCAACCTCCGCCTCCCGGGTTCAAGTGATTCTCCTGCCTCAGCCTCCCAAGTAGCTGGGATTACAGGCATGTGCCAGCACGCCTGGCTAATTTTTGTATTTTTAGTAGAGACAGGGTTTCACCACGTTGGCCAGGCTGGTGTTGAACTCCTGACCGCAAGTGATCCGCCTGCTTTGGCCTCCCAAAGTGCTGGGATTACAGGTGTGTGAAGGGTGGTTTGTTTAAATAAACATTTCTAGTACAGCTGCTTATCAAATGGGAGCAGTAGCGGGAGAGGTAGAGCTTTCCTTTTAACTATATAAAAATAATGTCTGTGACAATTAAATGTTTAAATATAAAAATGTAACAAAAACAAGGTAGAAGATCTAGGACAACGTTTATATGCCTCTGGCATTGGTGGCAGTGGTGTGCGTGTTGGGAGGACTTCTTAAGCAAGACAGGAAACTCAAAAAAATGAAAGGAAATAAAGAAACATTTGACTATGCAAATATTTACAATTTGACAGGCAGCAGTACATAAAGTCACAAGACAAAGAACGGGCTGCAAAAAATTTTGGAAGCACATATGTCCGATAAAGGAGTCCTACATATTATATATAAATAATTCCCATAAATTGATAATGTAAGGACAAATAACCCAGTTGAAAAATCGTCAAAGGATAAAAATAGTCATTTTACAGAAGAGGAAATCCTGATGCTCACAGACCCATGAAATAAGCTCAACTCCATAGTCATCAGGGAAATGCCAAGTTTAACAGTGGGTTAACATGTTTTTCCCTCAACACATGGCAAAGCGTTCAAAAGACTTGTCGAACCCAGTGACAGCTGGGGAATGATGGGAGGGCAAGACAGTAGGTTCTATCATGTTTTCAAAACAATGAACACTAAAATTACTGCAACTTTGTGAAAATTAATCTGGCAAACTCTGTTGAAATAAAAAAATATATATCCTTTTGTTTACCAAGTCTAGTTCTGGAAATTTATCCTTTAGAATTAAATCCTATAGAATTAAAAGCATATTTACTGAAGTAGGGAGTATATTGGCAAAGTGTGTTTATTGAAGCATCGTTTGCCAAGTGACAAGACAAAAAAATAAAAAAAATTTTTAACGAACCAATGGTTAAATTAACTTGAATATATCTATGCTGTGAAATATTATGCAACTGTTTAAAAAAATGCTTTGGGGGCCGGGCATGGTGGCTCATGCCTGTGATCTCAGCATTTTGGGAGGCCAAGGCGGGCAGATCATCTGAGGTCAGGAGTTCGAGACCAGCCTGGCCAACATGCAGAAACCCCGTCTCTACTAAAAATACAAAATTAGCTGGACATGGTGGCGCATGCCTGTAACCCCAGCTACTCAGGAGGCTGAGGCAGGAGAATCACTTGAACCCCGGAGAAGGAGGTTGCGGTGAGCCGAGATCATGCCATTGCACTCTGGACTGGGCAACAATAGCAAAACTCCATCTCAAAATAAATTAAAAAAAAAAAAAAAAGCTTTGGGGCTGCATCCATTTTCCTATTGGAATATACATTATAGAATGTTGACTGATTAAAGTACCTTACAGAAAGATGCATATAGAATTAGTCTATGTTTGTAAAAACAACTCTGTCCTGTGACTTTTTAAAAAATGTCAATGAGTTTTTTTTAAATTAGTTATATTTTAAATATCGAAAAATTTTAAATATTTAAATAATTATATTTTTTAATAATTAAAATTTGTTAGAGGTAGTATGGTGATATGTTTGAGAAAGGACAAATGGTTTGGGGGTAGATAAGAGAGAAAATGATTGTACAACATGAAACATACTCTGGCATTGTGTGAGAACAAGAGTAAACTAGAAAATTCTGTTAATAGAATTGCAAATGTGTGAAACTGAATATGTAACGGCATACCTTGGAACATTATCTTAATTGGTTATTTTTTAAAACGTCGTTCTTTGTTACCAAGCCTTATAATGCACCCATCTAAAATGATGCTATCTATAAAACTCAATTTACTACAAATTTACTAGCAGTCAACACATTTCTGCAGTCTCTCATGATATTTGCAAGCAATTACCATTTTTTACTTGAGTCCCTTTCTAAACATATACACAACTCAAATTCCCCATTATATCTTCCATTAAAAAGAAAAAAAGCCTGAAACCTTTGTTTTGTTTTGTTTTGTTTTGTTTTGTTTTGTTTTTGGAAACAGGGTCTCACACTTTCACTCAGGCTGGAGTACCGTGGTGTGATCCTGGCTCACTGCAACCTCTGCCTCCTGAGTTCAAGCTAATCTTGTGCCTCAGCCTCCCGAGTAGCTGGGATTACAGGTAGCCACCACCATGCCCGGCTCTTTTTTTTTTTTTGTATTTAAAAGAGACAGGGTTTCACCTGGCCTGCTCTTTTTTTTTTTTTCTGCTGTCTTTTGGCAACATATCTCACAATTTTAAAGAGTAACCATTAAGAGGCCAGGTGCGGTGGCTCACACCTGTAATCCCAGAACTTTGGGAGGCCAAGATGGGTGGATCACGAGGTCAGGAGATTGAGACCATCTTGGCTAACACGGTGAAACCCCGTCTCTACTAAAAATACAAAAAATTAGCCGGCCTTGTTGGCGGGAGCCTGTAGTCCCAGCTACTTGGGAGGCTGAGGCAGGAGAATGGCATGAACCCGGGAGGCGGAGCTTGCAGTGAACCAAGATTGCGCCACTGCACTCCAGCCTGGGGGACAGAGCGAGACTCCATCTCAAAAAAAAAAAAAAAAAGTAACCATTAAGAATTTGGAAAAACTTCAGTTTCAAAATATTATCCAAATCTCTGTAACAAAAATGATCAGATTGAAAATGGTAGTTAAAATTGAAATTCATATGTCAAAAGTAAGTATTATTCATCTTTAATAAATTAAAATCACACATATTGAGGATCTGTTATGTATGAATAGCTTAATCACTTTAATCAATAAGTGAGATGCTGTGTCATCTTTCTTTACTCTTCACGGAATACCTGTGAAGTGGACTTTATTATTCCTGATTAGGATCTTACGATTATGGCTCCTTACCTGCACATGGCCACATATGAACAATTAAGAAAGCTTTGTCTTTAGAAACACCACCACCCTCTAGCTAGGTTCTCTAGACACACAGGGGAAATATTCAATGGAAATTTTACTGACCCTGAGACCGAGGCACCTCACACAGACTTTGGTGGTTCACAATCTAAAGATAAAGTAAAATAATAATAATAATAATAATAATAATAGTAAAGCTTCTGGTAGTCCACAATCTAAAGTAAAATAATAATAATAAAGATAAAGCTTCTGGACATTTCCGAGTTCTCTGCGCTTTCTTTCTCCTGCTGTACCATCTTTTACCTTTATTAAAGCTCTAAATGAGCACACCCTGGGGGGGTCTTGTGAGTCCTTTCAGTTGCCCAATGCTCCCACTCCAGTGACTCCCTTGAACATTGAACTTTTAGTCAATTAACTTGTGTTGAAACTGACCATGTCCATTCTCACAACAGGTATAGGAAAATGGCTGTCATTGCAGTCAGGTACCCTCTCAGGCATCCTCATACAGTCATGTCCTTCAAAGGGTGGCTCTTTCCTCAGGCTCAAAGGGCAAGTCCAGACGAGGACCAGCTATAGAATTTGCAAGGTCCAATGCAAAATAAAAATGGGGACTCTGTGCTCAAAAGGTATTAAGAAGGTCAAGATAGTGACAGCAGCTTTAAACCAAGTGCAAGATCCGTCTAAGCACGTGGCCCACATGACTGCACAGGTCATTAGCACACGGTGCCAGTTCTGGGCCCCACTGAAGCACCACCATAAGCTGTCATTCTTTATAAAGAGACAGGAAGAGGTCGGGTGTGGTGGTTCACACCTGTAATCCCAGCACTTTGGGAGGCTGAGATGGGTGAATCACCTGAGGCCAGGAGTCTGAGACCAGCCTGACCAAGATGGTAAAACCCCATCTCCATTAAAAATACAAAAATTAGCTGGGCGTGGTGGCGCATGCCTGTGGCCCCAGCTACTTGGGAGACTGAGGCAGGAGAAAGACTTGAACCTGGTTGCAATGAGCCGAGATAGCACCATTGCAGTCCAGCCTGGGTGACAAAGCAAGACTGTCTCAAAAAAAAAAAAAAAAGAGAGACACAGGAAGAAAAATCTTAAGCTTCTAGAAAGTTTCTCACTACACACAGGCAAAGTCAGGCTCTTTTCCTTTTGAGGGTTGCACTGTCTGGAGGGCTGGGCTGCTCTCATTAGCCAGAGGGCAATAGTGTCCCACCATAGAAGGTGGCAAGCACAGACGGGAGGAGCTGTACCTCCTGAGAGATGAGACTATACATTTCCTTAGTGTTTAAACTAATGTGGAGTTTTCTATTCATTAGAAGTGAAACCATCCATTTCAACTCATACAAAGGCTTTGCAAAATAACTACGATTATTTTCCATTCTAGAGATGTGGACATGAAAATGCAGGGAGACCACCTTGCTTCTAAGTCCTAAAGCATACTTGATAAACCTAGAAGTTAGTCCCAGCTCTGCCACATGATGCCTGCCATCCCATATGAATGGTAGCCCCTGGACTTGGGCAGTGTGGCAGCCCTGCTCTAAAGACCATGGTTTCTAACTCCCCACACTTTATACCTCCCATTATGAAGGCATAGCCCAAATCCAAAACAATATGAGATGCTAAGCAATTTCTTCAGCTGCGTGGGGGCCTAGATTTTTAAAAAAGACTTTTCCCCTTGGAGGCAGAGGTTGCAGTGAGCCGAGATCGTGCCACTGCACTCCAGCCTGGGCAACAGAGCAAGACTCTGCCTCAAAAAAAAAAAAAAGATGATTTCCCCATTGATACAGAAAATCTGTTGTGTGTGTTTTTTTTTTTAGAGGGATTCTCACTCTGTTGCCCAGGGTAGAGTGCTACAGAGCAAGACTCTGTCCAAAAAGAAAAAAGAAAAGAGAGAGAGAGAGAGACTGAATTTTCTGGTCTTGCTTGTAGCTAAGTGTGATCATATGACCACATTCTAGTCAACGGGAAATGAGTAGATCTAGAGTATATACGGCACCCAAAAATGGCCTAATAGGAAGGGGCATGCAAGTCTTTGCTCGTCTCCCTATTCTACTGACTGGAATAAAGGGGTGAGGGGTCATGGCTGGAACTGGAACAGCCATCATGGACCATGAAGTGTATGTCACTTCCTGAGGATGGTGAAGCAAGGCAGAAGGAGCCTGGGGTCTTCCTCATCATGGAGCTGCCATACCCACTTGCATTCCTTACCCCAACTTAATGTACTTAAGAGGAAAATACACTGCTATTTTGTGTTTTATATTATTCACAGCCAAACCCAACATGATCTGATGAAGTATTTTCTGGGAATGAAAAGGATGGGAGTAGGTAAAGCATGAGCTAACATGGTATGAAAAATGAACAGCACAGCCGGGCGCAGTGACTCATGTCTATAATCCCAGTACTTTGGGAGAGTGAGGAGGGTGGATCACAAGGTCAGGAGTTCAAGACAAGCCTGGCCAAAGTAGTGAAACCCTGTCTCTACTAAAAATACAAAAATTAGCCAGGTGTTGTGACACGTGCCTGTAGTCCCAGCTGCTCAGGAGGCTGAGGTGGGAGAATCGCTTGAACCTGGGAGGTGGAGGTTGCAGTGAGCAGAGACCACGCCATTGCACTCCAATCTGGGTAGCAGAGTGAGACTCCATGTCAAAAAAAAAAAAAATGAACAGCATGTTTTGGATGGTTTGCAAATTCAAATAATTTAGCAGAAATAAACACTTGGAGTGAGAAGTCTATAGAAGAAAAAGAATTAATATTTCCCTCCCAACCCAACCCCTTCAAAAACTCCCAGAAATAAAGTGAGGGCCATTGCATCTC
>NW_012103332.1:1952686-1969265 GCF_000951045.1 Mandrillus leucophaeus | reverse complement strand
AAAAAAAAAAAAAAAGAGAGACACAGGAAGAAAAATCTTAAGCTTCTAGAAAGTTTCTCACTACACACAGGCAAAGTCAGGCTCTTTTCCTTTTGAGGGTTGCACTGTCTGGAGGGCTGGGCTGCTCTCATTAGCCAGAGGGCAATAGTGTCCCACCATAGAAGGTGGCAAGCACAGACGGGAGGAGCTGTACCTCCTGAGAGATGAGACTATACATTTCCTTAGTGTTTAAACTAATGTGGAGTTTTCTATTCATTAGAAGTGAAACCATCCATTTCAACTCATACAAAGGCTTTGCAAAATAACTACGATTATTTTCCATTCTAGAGATGTGGACATGAAAATGCAGGGAGACCACCTTGCTTCTAAGTCCTAAAGCATACTTGATAAACCTAGAAGTTAGTCCCAGCTCTGCCACATGATGCCTGCCATCCCATATGAATGGTAGCCCCTGGACTTGGGCAGTGTGGCAGCCCTGCTCTAAAGACCATGGTTTCTAACTCCCCACACTTTATACCTCCCATTATGAAGGCATAGCCCAAATCCAAAACAATATGAGATGCTAAGCAATTTCTTCAGCTGCGTGGGGGCCTAGATTTTTAAAAAAGACTTTTCCCCTTGGAGGCAGAGGTTGCAGTGAGCCGAGATCGTGCCACTGCACTCCAGCCTGGGCAACAGAGCAAGACTCTGCCTCAAAAAAAAAAAAAAGATGATTTCCCCATTGATACAGAAAATCTGTTGTGTGTGTTTTTTTTTTTAGAGGGATTCTCACTCTGTTGCCCAGGGTAGAGTGCTACAGAGCAAGACTCTGTCCAAAAAGAAAAAAGAAAAGAGAGAGAGAGAGAGACTGAATTTTCTGGTCTTGCTTGTAGCTAAGTGTGATCATATGACCACATTCTAGTCAACGGGAAATGAGTAGATCTAGAGTATATACGGCACCCAAAAATGGCCTAATAGGAAGGGGCATGCAAGTCTTTGCTCGTCTCCCTATTCTACTGACTGGAATAAAGGGGTGAGGGGTCATGGCTGGAACTGGAACAGCCATCATGGACCATGAAGTGTATGTCACTTCCTGAGGATGGTGAAGCAAGGCAGAAGGAGCCTGGGGTCTTCCTCATCATGGAGCTGCCATACCCACTTGCATTCCTTACCCCAACTTAATGTACTTAAGAGGAAAATACACTGCTATTTTGTGTTTTATATTATTCACAGCCAAACCCAACATGATCTGATGAAGTATTTTCTGGGAATGAAAAGGATGGGAGTAGGTAAAGCATGAGCTAACATGGTATGAAAAATGAACAGCACAGCCGGGCGCAGTGACTCATGTCTATAATCCCAGTACTTTGGGAGAGTGAGGAGGGTGGATCACAAGGTCAGGAGTTCAAGACAAGCCTGGCCAAAGTAGTGAAACCCTGTCTCTACTAAAAATACAAAAATTAGCCAGGTGTTGTGACACGTGCCTGTAGTCCCAGCTGCTCAGGAGGCTGAGGTGGGAGAATCGCTTGAACCTGGGAGGTGGAGGTTGCAGTGAGCAGAGACCACGCCATTGCACTCCAATCTGGGTAGCAGAGTGAGACTCCATGTCAAAAAAAAAAAAAATGAACAGCATGTTTTGGATGGTTTGCAAATTCAAATAATTTAGCAGAAATAAACACTTGGAGTGAGAAGTCTATAGAAGAAAAAGAATTAATATTTCCCTCCCAACCCAACCCCTTCAAAAACTCCCAGAAATAAAGTGAGGGCCATTGCATCTCCTATTACAAGTGGGATGCTCTCACAACTTCTATTTGAATCTCAGAGTAAAGAGTGATATATCTTCTCCTCTTGCTGTCTTTACAAGAGCTCTGAGGCCAGCTGTGGTGGCTCATGCCTGTAATCCCAACACTTTGGGGGACTGAGGTGGGTGGATCACCTGAGGTCAGGAGTTCAAGACCAGCCTGGCCAATACGATGAAACCCCATCCTCTACTAAAAATACACAAAATTAGCCAAGTTTGGTGGCGGGCACCTGTAATCCCAGCTACTCAGGAGGCTGAGGCAGGAGAATCGCTTGAACCCAGGAGGCGGAGGTTGCAGTGAACTGAGATCGCGGCACTGCACTGCGGACTGGGCAACAAGAGCGAAACATCATCTCAAAAAAAAAAAGAGCTTTGAGTGCTCTGCATGCGTATCATGGTTCATGGTGATTAGACAAGCACATGCAGAATCAGACACTTAACCTGGTGTGCTATTTACTCCTCACCATCATGGTGATCAGCATGGAGTTTTGAACTACTTTTTTATAATTATTTTTAATGAATATCCATACTGACTAATAGACAAAATAAAACGGCAAAGATATTACCGATGCCAGAAAATGGAAGTAAAAAAATGACAATTTTCAGCATTTCCAAGCATCAAGATGAACTTTTCTAGCTACCTGAGTTCCAGGTATGTGATCCAAATCCATATGTAGTAGATCAAGATTTCTCCAGCAATTAAAAAATACAAAGAGAAATTATATCCTATATTATTATTTTATCCAATTTGGCTTTAAGGTTTTTGGAAGTAAAGACTATCTACACCAAGAGTGTTTTATTTGCGGAGAAGTGTTTGCAAATACCTCTGCATGAAATTCTTTCTTATCATTTAGAAATAAAGTCATGAAAACTAGAGATAAGAAATTACTTAATTTTAAGTGGAAAAATACTAACATTCTAAATAACTCATCGTGAAAACTGTGTATTTTCAGTGTTGCGTAATGTAATTTGCATTTTAATCTGTATTTTATATAAATTGTATTCTCAAACCAAAGCATGTATTTTTAAAAATAATGAATTCCTTAAAAGTACTGAAAAATAATGACAGATATTTTTTCAAAGCCATGCATGAATATGGTTAAAACATTAAATGGAATGGGAAGACAAAATGCAATAGTCTACTACTAAATCTCTTCTTTAGCATTCGTTCATTTGATGAGTATTGATTGAAGACTCCTACAATGCCAAGCAGACATTATTAAAGGGTCTTTTAATTAATTCCACCTTTAACTCTTCAAGCTATCACATAGGATAATTAGCTCCAGATGGCTAAATATTTGTATAATGTTCTTTTTTTGATTTATCAATTTTAGAAATTCTCTATTCTGCTATGATACACACAGAATTGTTTCTTTCATGTGAATCATCACTTCCCCTCCATGAAGTTATTTTATATAATTATTTCTCTTTGTTTTTCTCTTTTGGTTGCCTTCGCAAGTTGAAATAAGATATTAAAGCTTTAACTTCTTTTTTTCATTATAGACACAGCATCTTTTGCTCCTGGCTTTGTAAGATAATCCCCCGCCCAGTGCCTTTCCTCCAGCCCTCTTCCCTTCCATCTCTTGCCCCTGTAGTCTCTACTTTTACATCTTCAAGGCTGAACATGCATATTCTGCTGTTTAGCATAAATGAATCATTGCCTCTTTTTTCATTACGTGGATTACAAAAGTGGAAGTCAAAGTAGTTACATTATTTTAATTATAAGCATGTGAAACTGGCTGGGTGTGGTGGCTCAGGCCTATAATCCCAGCACTTTGGGAGGCCGAGGCGGGCGGATCATGTGAGGTCAGGAGTTCGAGACCAGCCTGGCCAACACGGCGAAACCCCGTCTCTACTGAAAATACAAAAAATTAGCCAGGCGTGGTGGCAGGCGCCTGTAGTTCCAGCTACTCGGGAGGCTGAGCCAAGAGAATCGCTTGAACTCCAGAGGCGGAGGTTGCAGTGAGTCCAGATCACGCCATTGCACTCCAGCCTGGGTGACAAGAGCGAGACTCTGTCTCAAAAAATAAATAAATAAATAAACAAACAAACATAAGCATATGAAACTATTGTTGAATTTCTAATTTTCATGGGGAGTTTCTACATGCAGGTTTTTCTTAATTACTAAACAGAAATATATTTTCAAGTTTTTCCAATGTCTTTTTTAAATGGAGGATTCTAAAAAGCTCCCCCTTTTTCCTCTCCCAACCGGCAAATTACCAGCAGACATGTTCTTCCTCCAGAGGTCATCCGCATGGGTATCTATACCTGCTCCCCACGGGTCATCCTGTGATTTTCCCTCATGCCTTTTCTCTTTCCTATATTAAAATCCTGGATACTAGAATCCCTTGGCTTATTTACTTCCTTTCTTTTTGCCAGAAAATATCTCAGATAATTTACTAAGAAACAGTAGTGTAGGAGGTAAGCTTTCTGAAGCCTTACAGCCTGAAAATATCTTTTTCATTCATCACACTAGGTCAGTGGGTATTCTAGGTTGAAAACAATAGCTCTCCAAACCTTTGAATGAAGAGCTCTGTTGTCTTCTTGGCTTAGTGTGGGTGAAAATTCTGATGCCTGTTTCTCTTTCCTTTATAAGTAAACTGTTACAGAGTTTTGTCTTTATCATTGTGATGTTGTATCTAGATAGGGATATATACATATTTATTGCTCTGTGCAATTAATGCAGCCTTCCAATGCAGAGATTCATGCTCTTCAATTCTGGACTTTGTTTTTGTTATCTTTTTGTTCTTTTTTTTTTTTTTACACTGTTTCTATCATCATCATCATGACTATATTATTATTCAGCTATTGAAACTTCTGAATTGATCTTCTCTGTCATTCAATCTCTTCTCTCATATTTTCTACTTTTTTTCCATTTCTATTTACTTTCTGGAAGATTTCTTTGACTTTATCTTCCAAAATGTACATACTTCCCATGACTATCTCGTTGTCTTCTGGTTGTCCCTTTTCTATAGAATCTTGCACTTTATGACTGCATTGTATTCTCTAATCTCTCTGCAGATGCTACTTAGGATTTCTTTTTCATCTGAGGTCATTTGTTCTCTAGCTTTCAAATGAGAGTGTTTCCTCAAATGTCTGGTGATCCTTGTTTGACTTCTGCATAGTATAATGAGATCATCAAAAGCAAATGGGAGATTAGGATACACAGCAGTGCCCAACGACTGGCAAGCTTTGCTTTGGGTTGATTTGGTGGAGCCGCTACTTATGTTGAGAGATCCCTGAAAGTCTGCATGTGGATTTCATGCTTCTTGAGGCACTCTATTCCCTTTTTGACTATAAGGCATTTCAAAATATCATCAGGGCATTTAACAATTATCCACATAGTCTTTACCCAGCTTTAGATAATATGAATGTCTTACCATATTGCTTTAAATCTCCTCCTTTTCTTCCAAAATAAAATAGAAACATTGAAGATATACTTAAAGTCAACTCTGTCTTTCTGTTACACCACATTGTTCTCCTTCTCTCCTAGAGAACACCACAATGCTGAATTTTGTGATGACTATTTTGATAAATACCTGTGTATTTTACTACATATGTATTATCCTTAAATAAGAGTACTATTTTATGTGGTTAATTTCATACACATATAAGTATATACATGTGATATGTGTGCATACAGCAAAACATAAAAAATAGTACTTGTTTTTTGAGACAGAGTCTCGTTCTGTCCCCCAGGCTGGAGTGCAGTGGCATGATCTCAGCTCACTGCAACCTCTGCCTCCCAGGTTCAAACAATTATACTGCCTCAGCATCCCGAGTAGCTGGGACTACAGGTGCATGCCAGCATGCCCAGCTAATTTTTGTATTTTTAGTAGAGGTGGGGTTTCACCATGTTGGCCAGGCTGGTCTTGAACTCCTGACTACAGATGATCCACCCGCCTCGGTCTCCCAAAGTGCTGGGATTACAGAAAAATAGTACTCTTATTTAAGTATATATCACATACATATACGTATGTGATTACAGATGTATACATATGTGTATAAAGTTGAACATATAAAATAGTACTCTAATTATATGTACACATTATAAAACAAACAATATATAATTGTGTCTATCAACCTATATATAATTATAATACATGTAGAAAATAAAAAATAAATTTTCTGAAAAGAAAAAGATAAAACAAAAAAATAAAAATAATAATTATAATGCATGCATATTCTGCAAACTGCTTTTGACTCAACATCATATTTTTGATATCTATTTTGAGGTACATAATCTAAATTCATTTCCATGCTGTATGAGATTCCATTTTATGACTAAACCATGAGTATGGTTCTCTATTTCTGGATATTTAAGATATTTTCAATTTTCTAGTGTTTAATCAGTGCTGTAAGGAATATTCCTTTACACATCTTTAGAAGATGTATTGGAATGGAGAGATAATAGAGGCAGGGCTACTGGTAGAAGAGATCATTAAGACCTAAACTTGACAACGGTGGGATGAAACAGATTATAGAAATTTTTTGAGATTATACATACTACTTGGTGATTCGTCAGAAGTGGGGGTGAGAGTGGAAGTGGCACATGAGAGAGAGGAAATAATTTAGGATGACTCTAAAATTTCTGCCTTGCAAAAATAAATAGATCTTTGAAACACATCCCAATATAGGGCATTCAGAAGTGTTGACAGGACTAGTGGGGTGGGCAGGAAAAAAGTTCCATTTTAGAAACAAGTTTATAGTTTGTACGACCATGAGCTATTCAGCTGGAAATTTCCTGTGGCTAGCGAAGTTAAAGTACTTTCCAACTCTATGATTCATGGCGCTATCTGTCTTGGCTGCTTTGGTAAGCAAAAGCACATTGGGCATTTAAAAAGATGGTTCTATTGGTATAGCAGGCTGAATAATGGCCCTCCAAAGAGTTCCATGCCCTAATCTCTGGAATTTTATGTAGCAAAAAGAACTTTGCAGATGTAAGCTAAGGATGTCAAAATGAGGAGATTATCTGCATTATCCACGTGGGTCTAAGGTCATCACGAGGGTTTTTGTAAAAGGGTGAAAAAGTTTGGATGTTTGTCTCCTCCAAATCTCATGTTGAAATGTAATGCCCAATGTTGGAGGTGGGACCTGGTGGGAGGAATTGGATCATGGGGGCAGATCCCTCAGCAATGGTTTAGTGCCATCCTCTCTGTGATGAGTGAGTTCTCACTCTGTTAGTGCACATGAGATCTGATTGTTTAAAAGAAGTTGGCACCTCTTCCTCTCTCTCTTGCCCCAGCTCTTGCCATGTGACATGCTGACTCCCCTTTGCCTTCCACCATGATTGGAAGCTTCCTGAGGCCTCACCAGAAGCAGATGCTGGTGCCATATTTCCTGTACAGCCTACAGAACTATGTGCCAAATAAACCTATTTTCTTTACAAATTGCCCAGCCTCAGGTATTCCCTTACAGCAATGCAAGAATGGACTAACACAGAGGAGTGCAGGAGTCAGAGTCAGAGAAGGCAATGAGACAAAGAAAGCAAAGGGAAAAAGGCTATACAATATGGAGCTAGGAGACAAGGAACGCCAGCTCCTTTGGGAACCTGGAAGGCACAAGGAATGGGTTTATCCCTGGAGTCTCCAGAAGGAGCCAACCATGCTAATGCCTTGATTTTAGCTCATTTTGGACTTCTGGCCTCCAGAGCTGTAAGATAATAAATGTGTGTTGTTTAAAGCCACGATCTTCGTGGTAATTTGTTATAGCAGCCAAAGGAAAATAATGCAGTTGGCTTTTCAATAAGAAGACTTAACTGAAGACAGGGCTGACTTTAAGGGCACGTGATCTGTGTAGTCACACAAGTCCCCACACTTACAGGGTCCTCCTGGTTGGTTTAATGCTCTATGGTCACCGTCTTCACACAATTAATGATATTTTGAACAAGGAACCCCACATATTCATTTTGCATGGGGCCCTGTCACTTGTGTACTCAGTCCTAACTAAAGATAACATATTTGACATACTTGGGGCATAGCTTTCTTTTTCTTATATTTTTCTGTTATTAAGATTTTCTAGGCTGGGTGCGGTGGCTCATGCCTATAATCCTAGCACTTTGGGAGGCCAAGGCAGGCAGATCACTTGAGGTCAGGAGTTCAAGACCAGCATGACCAACATGGTAAAACTCCGCCTCTACCAAAAATACAAAAATTAGCCGGGCGTGGTGGTGCCCGCCTGTAATCCCAGCTACTTGGGAGGCTGAGGCAGGAGAACTGCTTGAACCTCCACCTCTTGGGTTCAAGCAATTCTGCCTCAGCCTCTTGGGTAACTGGGATTACAGGCATGCACCACCATGCCTGGCTAATTTTCATATTTTTAGTAGAGTCGGGCTTTCACCGTGTTGGCCAGGCTGGTCTCGAACTCCTGGCTTCAAGTGATCTGCCTGCCTCGGCCTCCCAGAGTGTTGGGATTATAGGTGTGAGTCACCCAGCCCGGCCCAGTCTCTCTTTCTGAGCAGCTATGTGCCCAGTAAGAAATTGTAAGAAGGTCATGATTAAGGAAAAAAAGAGAGACAGATTTAGGGTAACGACTACCAGACTGTGCTACCACTGTAACCTTAAACTAATTATATGTTTTGGTGGGTTGTCTAGCAACATTTCACAGAGTATTTCTAAGAGACGCTTAAAGGGCCATGTGTCCATATACCTAGCTAAAAGTGGGGTTCTATTAAGGAAAAAGAGAACACACATTGGGTAAAACCTGGCAGCTTCCAACATAACTATGATCACTACATTGTATGTATCAGACTTTTCCTAAAGAGTCAGGGAAACAGTGAAAAAACAATTCATTATATTGTTCATTCTTAAAAGTCTGTGACCACCTAATGTCTGGAAATTTATCATAGAACACTTTTCACCTTAGGGTGCTTTCTCTACTCTGAACTTTTCTCTCAAGTTTTCCTAACCTCAGATTCCTTGGGAGCCAAAACTATAAAAACCCTAGAAGAAAATCTAGGCAATATCATTCAGGACAGAGGCACAGGCAAAGATTTCATAACAAAAATGCCAAAAGCAATTGTGATGAAAGCAAAAATTGGCAAATGGGATCTAATTAAACTAACGAACTTCTGCACAGCAAAAGAAACTATCATCAGTGTGAACAGACAACCTACAGAAGGGGAAAAAAATTTTCCAATATATCCATCTGACAAAGGTCTATCATCCAGAATCTGCAAGGAACTTAAATTTACAAGAAGAAAACAACCTCATTAAAAAGTGGGCAAAAGACGAGAAAAGACACTTCTCTAAAGACGACATACACTTAGCCAACAAGCGTGAAAAAAACCTCAACATCATCATTACAGAAATGCAAATCGAAACCACAATGAGATACCATCTCACAGCAGACAGAATGGCTATTACTAAAAAGTCAAAAAAGAACAGACGCTGGTGCGATTGTGGAGAGATAGGAACACTTTTACACTCTTGGTGGGAGTGTAAATTAATTCAACCATTGTGGAAGACAATGTGGTGATTCCTCAAAGACCTAGAGGCAGAAATGTCATTTGACCCAGCAATCCCATTAATGGGTATGTACCCAAAGGAATACAAATTATCCTATTTTAAAGATACGTGCATGCATATGTTCATTGCAGCACTCTTCACAATAGCAAAGACATGGGATCAACCCAAATGCCCATCAATGATAGGCTCTATAAAGAAAATGTGGTGCATGTACACCATGGAATACTATGCAGCCATAAAAAGAAATGAGATCATGTCCTTTGCAGGGACATAAATGGAGCTGGAAGCCATTATCCTCAGCAAACTAACACAGGAATGAAAACAAAACACCGCATATTCTCACTTGTAAGTGGGAGCTGAATAATGGGAACACATGGACACATGGTGGGGACCAATAAACACTGGGGCCTGTCAGTGTGGGGAGGGAGAGCAACAAGAAGAATAGTTAATGGATGCTGGACTTAATATCTAGGTGATGGGATGATCTGTGCAGCAAACCACCATGGTACATGTTTACCTATGTAACAAACCTGCACATCCTGCACATGTACCCCAGAACTTAAAATGAAAGTTGAAGAAAAGAAAAGAAAAATTCCTGGGAGCTATGCTGTTCTCCTCATGCTGTTCTGAATAAGGAGTAAACTCTCTGCTTTACTTCTGGGAAGTGAGGTCGCCAAGGCAAGCTCTCGAATTTTATTTCCCTTAATAAAGATGGTTTCTCCCCAAGAGAAATTCTAGTGGCAGTTGTTGATGTAACAACATTCTCAACATGCTTATTTGCTAAATAAATGAATCATCTACATATTTCTTTACAGGGTTCCAGGATAAACTGGAAAGATAAATTTTCAGGGCTGTCATCCCCTTATTAGTAAGATAAGACATACTTTCGGCCAGGTGTGGTGGCTCATGCCTGTAATCCCAGCACTTTGGGAGGCCGAGGTGGGCGGATCACGAGGTCAGGAGTTCGAGACCAGCCTGGCCAACATAGTGAAACCCCGTCTCTACTAAAAATACAAAACAATTAGCTGTGTGTGGTGGTGGTGGTGGGGGGGTGCCTGTAATCCCAGCTACTCGGGAGACTGAGGCAGGAGAATCACTTGAACCTGGGAGGCAGAGGTTGTAATGAGCCGAGATCACATTACTGCACTCCAGTCTGGGCAACAGTACAAAACTCCATCTCAAAAAAAAAAAAAAAAAAAGGTATACTTGCCAAATAGTCATTGATTCAGTAATTATTGTGCCAGCCATTGAAATAGAATCTCAGGATACAAAAGGAAAGTGAAACAGACTATTTTTCTTCCAATGGACCTTAGCATCTAGTACTATCTAGTGCCATTCAGATTTTGTGAAGAGAGAACAAGAGAACCTCAAGAGACCTATCCCTAACACACTCCTTCGATATAAAGCAAGAATGCTGGGCTCTGTCCAAGAACAGGAAAAAAAAAATCCATGCTGAATATCCACATAAGCTCAGCCTTCCCTGAGTTTTGTCGTTCATGATGTTTGTGGACATCACAGTATACTGGAAGACTTCTAAAATGAATAGTAACAATAGCTGTTACCATCTAGAAAATATGTCCAGTTCTCCAAGGCACATGGTAGGATGGCACTCCTCTGTTCTTTGCAGTTATGAGGGGGCATGTGGCTTGCTTTGGCTAGTTAAATGAGAGTGGAAGTCATTTGCACGTCTGGTTGAAAGTCTTAAGAATCAGTGCTCTGTTAAGCCAACCTCTTCTTCCCTCTGCCTTGACAACTGACCACACATCAGTTGGTATCTGCTTGGTAAGTCTGGTTTCTGGACTAAAGATACCAAGGAGTACTCAACCAATCCCTGATGGAGATCTAGTGTAAGTGAAAAGAAACCTTTGTCTTTCTAAGCTACTGAGATTTGGGAGATTTTTTATTACTGTAGTGTAACCCAGCCCATCCTAACTGATGCAATCATAAATGTCTCTCAACATGAGAGTCTTCTACAAAAAGTAACTCATCTCATCCTCATGGAAACCTCTTGAGGCAGATACTATCATTATTTCCATGATTTTCTCTGACAAGAAAATTTAGAGATGAAGGAGTGGATACATAGGTAAGTGCTAATATCCAAACCCTGAGATTCCAAGTGGGGTTTCATGCTTTGGTGACTCAAACCACAGTTTTTGCTTGAGTTAATAAATGGGAACTCAACTATAATGGGTGCCTATAACTGTCAGGCCTCTGTCTTAGGCGCTGGAAATCTAAGGGTGAACAAGACAGACAGTAGCTTACTTCCAAGTGGAGGAAAATGAAAAGACCCAAGAAAACATACAACAAACAGTTTCAGTTCATTATGAAGAACATAAAACAGGGATGTGACAGAATGAGGAGTACTGAAATGGTGAGAAAGGTCTCTGAGAAGGTGATTTTTGAGTTGAGAGGAGAAAGAGATATCCCAGGCAGGCATAATTCGTGCAAAGGTCTTTCCTGGGAGAAGCCCTGATGCATCAGCGGTGCAGAGCAGAGTCAGTTTTGCAAGACCATGAGGAGAGGGTATAAGACAGCAAGGGGCGCATCCTGTAGGACTGGAGGCTGCAAGGACTCTGGAGAAGGGGAATGACTTAATTCAGTTTGCTTGTGTAAGGACCACTCTGGATGTTGCAGTGTGGGTGGGAGGCCAGTGGATGCAGACAAATGAGCCAGGAGAACCTCGCGGCCGCCTAGATCTACCTGTGGTGAAGGACTAAGTCTTGCCCCCAGGCCTATCCTTTCCAAACATACTCGAGTCTGCGCAGTTCTGCGCACAAGTGACCACTCCCTGAGTTCGACTCCACCCAACCTGAATTCCTGTTGCTGACCCGGAGCTACGACGCCGCAGCTTTGTCAGGTTGCAGTTAGTTTCTAAATGCGCCCTCTCCGGTTCTGATCTATGTCCTCCGGAACCGATCTGGAGACCGGCCCCTGTTCCCTCTCCGCTTTCCAGAGCTCTGGTCTAGGCAAGGGACGCTGACGGCTCCGCCTGGATGGGCCGTGGGAGCCAAGCCTGTTCTGTGCCAGGCACCATGCTCCTGCTATGTCCCAAGGATTTAATGACGAACAAAGCCCACGCGCCACGGTCCTGGTGGCGCTTTCAGCCCAGAGGAGGCGGGAACACAGTGGGAGGGGCGAGGAGCTGCAGTCATCAGGAACCCTCGGATTCCACGCCAGCCTGGCGAGGGAGCAAATTGGAATGTAAAAACAAAACATTACATTCCCGATTCTCGGAAGCACAGGGCGGGCAGGAGCCAGGGTGCCCAGGTGAGCGCCGGGCTGCACCGCCCGCCGGCGCCGGGGTAGAGCTCTACACGGGGAGCTGAGCCAGCCGGGCGCGCAGCGACGCTGCAGGCCGCGGGCGGTACTGCAGCGCAGCGCGGCCCGGCGCCTCTCGAGGCTCTAACGGGCGCGCATGCCCAGCGCGCCGCTCGTGGCCCCTCCAGCCTCACTGCGCGCTTCCGCGGCAGCCGCGGAGGCCGAGCTGAGTGTGCGCGGTGGCGAGAGCTGAGGGATGGGGCCTGTGCCGCAGGGCGGGAAAGAGTGGCTGGGACGTGGTCCCCGCCTTAGCCACGCCCTAGCGCCTGACACCCTCCTCCACGAAAGGTTGCTCCAGTTACTCCTGTTTTGCAGTTGAGAAGACATCTCAGAGACTGGCAGTAACTTGGCCAAGGCCACACAGCTGGAAGGATGGCAAATGAGTTAGGGATTCGGACTCTACATCTTCAACCTCCTGCACCCCAGGACTGTGAGGCGAGGTAAGCTTGAGAACCAGGGCTGTCTTATCGGAGCTTGGGGGGCCTTTATCCTTCCTTTACAGATGTGCAAACCTCCTTTCTAGTAGCTCAAGGAAGTTACTAGAAACTTCTGAAATGTTTTAAAAGAAAGAAAAAGCGACTTTCTGGGATCTCCTGTCCATTCATAAAGCCTTGAAGGGTCTGAGATTGACGTGTCTGTGCTCCGACCTGGGCGTTAGAGACCTGGCTCGTTTCCAACGGACAGTGCTGTTTTTGTCAAGTCATATAATATTCGGGAGTGCTAGAGGCCAGAGAGAATATAAAACTGGGTAATGAAGCATGGAGGGAAGTTCAGAGCAAGAGAAAGGATGATCATGGAAAGCTCGCGGAGGCCTTCCTCTGAGCCCCAAGCTCCCCACTGGCAGAATTCGATGAAGGGCTCTCTAAGATCACGCCTTGTAGGCGCCTAGAATGATCTAAATCCACACTGCCTTTCCTTTTCTTCCTCAAAAGCACCCACCTCAGGGCCTTTGTACATGCTCCCCTCTCCCCCATTCTCTGTCTTCTTGTGGCAGCTTTCCTACTCATGGCTTACAGCTCATCTCCCAAGTCCTGGTCATTTCATCTGTAAGGCTTGTGGTCCGGAAATGCATGTTCCCTGAGGGCTGAGCCTTACCCTGTTCCTCATTCCTCTAGCCTGAGCACTAGCCTGTGCCTGCACTGAAAGAGCATTCAATACATAGTTTTTGTTTTGTTTTGAATACAGAGTCTTGCTCTGTTGCCCAGGCTGGAATGCAGTGGCTCGTTCTTGGCTTACTGCAACCTCCATCTCCTGGGTTCAAGCAATTCTCCTGCCACAGCCTCCCGAGTAGCTGGGATTATAGGCACCTGCCACCACGCTCAGTTAATTTTTGTATTTTTAGTAGAGGCGGGGTTTCACCTTGTTGGCCAGGCTGGTCTTGAACTCCTGATCTCAGGTGATCCACCCGCCTTGGCCTCCCAAAGTGCTGGGATTACAGGCATGAGCTACCGCGCCCGGCCAAATACATGTTTTGTTTAATGAATGAGTGAATGAATGAATGTTGGCTCCCAAATCTTATCCTCAGTGACTGGTTCACGTCTTCCCTCTTCTCTCCTACATTAGGTAGTCATAACTAGGAGGGTGCATTGGTTTCTTACGGTGGCTGTACCAAACAAACATGTATTGTCTCACAGTTCTGTCAGCTTAGAAGTCTGAAATCAAGATGTCCGCAGGGCCTTGCTCCCTCTGAATCCTCTAGAGGAGGCCTTCCTGCCTCTTCCATCTTCCGACAACCATTGGCTTGTGGCTGTATACTCCAATCTCTGCCTCTGTCCATGGCTTCTTCTCCCTGTGTGTCTCCGTGTCTTCCCATGGCATTTTCCTCTCTGTGTCTCTTCTTATAAGGACACCATTCACATTGGATAAGGGCCCACCCTAATGACCTTGTCTTACATCTGTAAAGACCCTGTTTCCAAATAAGGTCACATCTGTAAGTTGGGGGTGGGGGATATTAGCGCTTCAACGTATTTTTCTGGGAAACAATTCAACTCGTGACAGAAGTGATCCATGGAATTTAGGCAAACTAAGCTGGGGGTGGGGAAGAAGACAATGAAGGGCAGACATAAGTGTAGGGAATATGTGATGATTCACATTTGCAAGCATCAGAAGACTTTTGGGGACATCAACCTTAAAGGTTTCTGCTGAAGTAGTTTCTGTCTTTCCTTGACCCTTTTTCAGGCTGTAAACATCCCATTTCCAGACTCTCCACAAAGCATTTCATCTCCCTGAATCTGGGCTACTGAAGAGTAAGTTAACACTCACTTCTATCTGCCAGGGACTGTGGTAAGTCCTGACTTGCTTTCTCTTGTTTAATGTTGACAACCCCCTTGGGAGGAAGGACCTATTGTACACTGAATTTTACATGAGAAACTGAGGTTCGGACGGGCTCATAACTTCTGTGTGCCCAAACTGGGATTCATAACCAGTTCTAACTTGAGAGAAACTCCCAGGAGACCCATAGGTACCTTGCATCAATTCTGTGTGACTTAAGAGGGCAGAACTGTGATGCATGAGTAGAAGTTACAAGGAGAGGCAACAATTTGGGCTACAGTTTAGGAACATTTTCTCTAATGTTTAGACCTCAAATTCTCCAGTACTTAGAATTAATAGTTTTTCCTGATGTGGCTCTTTTTGCCACTAGAGATTTTCAGGCAGTGGCTGCTAGTTTGGATTCCCAATGCCCTTCCCAACTTGACCCTACTCTTGAGGGATACTTTGAACTCTCTGGCATATTGCCTCTGATAGGAGCTATCTGCACATAAATGTGTTTTTCTGAGAAGAGGTCCCTTAGCTTCTCTGAGCCCTAGGAGATAGAAAACCAGGAGCCTAGCAGCTCCCTGATCAGGACCGGGGTTAGGAGCACTGCAGCCTAAGACAGGGAGAAGGATTTGCTCTCTGGGCTGCTATTTCTTCTGCTCGGCTCCTGATATTTCAGTGGCGAAGGTTTTGGCCAGCGGCTGGACTTGTGGCTGAGCCTGTCTTCCTCAACTCCGCTTCTCCGTGGGGTACTACTGCCCAGCCCCACATCTCCTCCGTGCAGCATACTGGCTGCTGTCCGTGCACGCCGACCTCTGGCCGCCAACAGGAAGGTGATGAAAACCAGCCTTGCCCCCCGCACCCGCCCGCTTCCAGAGCTTTGAAATAAACTTTAGCTGTTCATCCCGAAGAAATTGTACTTCCCAGTGACGCTGCTCCCGTGCCTCAACCAGCCCCTGCTGGAGAGCAGTTTCACTTTGTGGGGAGTCACTGATTATGCGGGACCTGGCAATATGGTCCTCTTTCCTCTTAGCGGCTCTATTCTAAATATGTCTTCCTTCCAGATCGTAGATGCAGGTGTATCTAGAGGGCATTTGGTTTGCCCAAAATAGCACTTAAGTCCACGAGGCAGGAAAGAAACTCTGGCATTAAATGAGCTCACACCGTCTCCAGACTCCCAGTCATTGTCCCCTCTGACCCTCACAACGCCCAACTGCTAGAGGAGGCTTTGCGCCTCACATCCGACCTTCCTCATCTTCAGAAATGAAGACACTGAGAAAGGTCAGGGGACTTTCTCTCCATGGTCCAGTAGCTAAGACGTAAAGGAGTCGGGAGAGTCAGGATTTGTACCCAGGACTTCAAGGCCATCTCTTTCACTGAAGCTCTCCAAGAAGGATGAGTTTGGAGGCTGAGGACCTGAGCTCCTTTTCTCTCGCTTTCACTCACCCGCTGCAAGGCTGCAGGCTCCCTGGGGGCAGGCGCCAAGGCCGCCCCCGGCGGGACCCGGTACCAGGCAGGCCCCCGGGATGGCGGACTGGGCCAGGACCGAAGCCGAATCCTTCTTTTGCAGAGGAGGCTCTGAGCCTGCGGCATGGCTAAGTGTGGACCTCGCTCGCTACCCTGCGAACGTGTTGGGTCAAGCTGTAAGCCCAGAAGTGGGGCTGGGCCGGGTCTGAGGCTTCCAGCTCTGGACAGCTTAGAAGCCCGGCGGGGGCGGGCGCAGCCTTAGAGACCTCAGGCGCCGGCCTCGCTGGAGCCG
>NW_012103332.1:1943448-1952161 GCF_000951045.1 Mandrillus leucophaeus | reverse complement strand
TGTGGTGCCGCTGGCCCAGCCTGCGCTCCCCGCCCCCAGCGTTATGAAGGATGCCTCCTCCGAGGGCTCCTACCGTCCGCGCCAAGCAGGAAGTGTCGTCAGGAGGCCATTTTTAAAGCCTCCTGCGGGCCTCCGAGCTGAGCATTGACGGTTTTGGTTTTCTTCGGTTGGAAGAATCCCGGCCTTCCCTCGCGGCGAGCGGGCCCTTCTGGGAGACGACGATGAGCCCGCTGCACCTGGCCTCGTCCTCTGAGCGCCCAGGCTTAGGCCCGCTCGCCTCGGTTGCTGCTTGCCATCGGGGGAGCGTGCCGACAATAAACTCCAAAACCAGCCTGGCATTGTCTTTCCTTGAGAGGGTCTCAGGGGTGGGCTCGTCCATCGAGATTCTGCGCATCTTTTGCGGGGGGTGAGGACTTAGGAGGTTGAGTGAGAAGATACAGTGAAGGTTTGAATTGTTCCAAATGCTGATGTCATTGTGGGACCTCCCCATCCCGGCGTGCCCGTCTTATCTTGGTGTCTTTGGGGTTTGGGGCTCTATAAAGCCAAGAAATTTCAGGGTTCAAAAGAATGAAAGTTTCTCAACCAGAAAGGAAAAGCCAAAAGAGCGAACGGGAGAAAACACTTACGTCTTTGTAAGTTGTCTAATGTATCCCGTTAAAATACCTCTGACTTTAAAAATTGGAATAATGAACGATTTGTCAACGTAACATTAAAAAAAAATGAACTACTGAACATTATGTCCTATTTAAAAGTAGAAATCTACATAGCTAAAATCTAATGTTGTGTTAGAATCCTTAAACCATCCTAAGTTTAGACTTGAAATCACCAAGAGTTAAGGCAAACCTGGGTCTCCAGAAGCTTGCAGTACTCTTCTACAGTAGAGCAGAGACTGAAGATGGTAATGCATCTCTTTCTCTCTCTCGAGTCACACAGAGCAGAGTTCAGCCCAGCCTGTGATGTCAGTACACATCCAAGGGTTCAGGAAATATTGTTTTAGAAACCAATGTTATATACTGTTGTCTCTTTGAGTAGGATACAAATAGTTCTTTTTTAAAATTGTGTAATACTGATATCTTTAACCTAGGATGCAATTCTTAAAAATTACTTTCATCTTGGATCACATTTAGCCTTGAAAAATAACACTTTTGTATGTAGATAGTTTTGTTATGCTGATAACATTCATTGCAAATGCAGTTTGAAAAGAGCAGACAAAGGATGGCATTACTTTGTTTATTGGAACTCCTTTCTGATGTGCTATGCCCAATCTGAAGATTTTAAAAATGCAAAATGGCAATTTAAAAAAATCCATTGAGATCTCTAGAGATTTATTTGCCTTTAAGTAAGGGGATCGGGGCCAGTTTTTGTGCAAAAGGAAGAACAAAGAACATTTTATTTTTGTCTCTGTGAAGGCTGCTCTTTCATTCGTTCACTCATTCTTTCAACCAATACGAACCTTACTGAGTGCCTGCCTTGGCCAAACCCTTTGCTATTGATCATGATAAACAAGATCCTTACCAGGGAGGGTTTTCCCAATTTTGATTGTTCTCAAACCGCCTGTTGTCTACTCCTTTTTCTTTGTTATGCAAACCCAGCTAACTGCAATTTCCAGGATTCATCCTTGGAGTGAAAGCAGCTACAGATCAGCCAGTCTAAACATTGTCATCATGGGGTGAGGGTGGGGAGGCATCAAAATCAGCTAGGGAGAATTTTCAACCATATGCCTGAGCCCCACCCCAGGGAATGGTAACCTGATTTGCTAGGTTGCATGTGAGTCCTGGGAATCCTTTTTAAGTTCCGTGGGTGACTCTGCCATACACCCCTGCTTGAGAACCACTTCTGGGGCTCATTCCCCTTATCTTCAGCACTCTCTGAGAAACCAGCGCTGTGCCTGTCCAGGACTGAAACCCAAGTGTTTGGCTTCTGTTGCAGGCCTCTTTGTGCAGCCTTGCTGACGCCCAGGGTTCTGATGTAGAAGCCTACACCAGGGCCTGAGGTTGTGAAACTCATGGCACTCCACGCCTGAGAAGAGAAGGCCTGAAAGAGAAGGAAGAGCCCGTGGGACTTGCCACATTTTTTACTTGTATCTGCAACTCCAAGGCTCCAGGCAGGAAGTAAGAACAGTGCTGAAGTGGCAGCAGATGCTGTCTATGGCTTCATTTCACAGCTTCACACAGCAGGGTAGCAGAAAACAAAGAATGTAAGACTGGACACACTTGCTGCTGTTCACCAGCTCTGATCTTCAAAAAGCCATATAACTTCAGCAGACGTGTTATCAGGGAAGAAGCAGATAATTGAAGGCTGGCTTTGAGAAGTTTCGAGGTAACATAGGAACCTGCTTATGCAGGCAGTCTTTCCATCTGACTTGGGCCAAGGGCCAAGGTGCTCCGGGATTGACAAGCAGCAGCCACTGGGAGAGTACTCTAATCAGATCATTGATAGAACATTCACTGCTCTACTTATCATACCCATTTACTTCTCTCCATCTTCTGTTAGACTCCTTAAAAACGGCAGCCCACAGCAGGTGTGGGGATAAAACAGTCCTGGGCAGTGCTCATTGTACTCACACTATGCCAGGCACTGTGCCAGGAACATCCAAATTTCTAAGAATCTGCAAAGTAGATACCTCATTATACACTTTGCAGAGAGCATCATTGGTGTTTCCAAGGTCACAGGGCTACGCAAGGGTGGAACCCTGACTCTGCTTGTCCCATTACAGCCCCGGGGTGGTGGCCTCACCCCACCTCCAGGCACCCACAAGAATATAAAATCTTGTACAAGGATGTCGATATTATTCTTGCCATTCCCAAGTGCACGTGCACCTGTAATGCCAGGTGGTTTGCAGCCTTGGCTGCATAGCTGCATGTGAGAATTACCTGGGAAGCTTTTAAAAATCCCAATATCCCCACCTCTTCCCCAATTACAGTGGAGTCTTGGGGGTGGTGGGGGACATCATTTTTGAAGCTTCCAAGTAATTCTGGTGTGCAGTGGGGTGATCAGTTGTCCCAGGGACCTCCTCTAAAAAGTAAGTTTAATATCCCGGGCACATGACAGGCCAATTGCCCTAATGCAGCGAGGGTTAAGAACTACTGGTTTAACGGAAGATATTTTTTCTGTGCTTGATTATACTGTTTTATTAAACTCTGAATCCATTTTTTTCTGCACATTTTTAAGGCAAAAAGGAAATCCCTTTTTGATTTCTTTTTTGAAATAAACACGTCTCATTTTTAGCACCTTTAGAGACCTGGAGTCATTTGGTGTGCTTCATGACATAAAATTTTGTAATATTCCTTGTAATACTACCTTATTTTTACCATATGTATTTTTAATGCTTACAAGAGCACATTTGCTCTTTCACATTTTTTTTCCACATACAAAGTTGAAGTTTTAAACATTACGCACTCTAATACTGGCTGTATTCTTTTTTAGAAAGATTTTTTTCTTAAAATGTTAAGAAAAAGTCTATGGTATCATTTCCTTTGTTTTCTGATATAGACTTAGTTGATGTGCACAGCAGTGTCAAGTCAATCTCTAGAATATTCCCTGTAGACAGGGTGGGGAGAAGACCCTCACTTCCTGCCGACTAATGAACTCATGTTGATACAGACTTTTGCCTCATCAGATTCATTTGTTAAGCTAAGCAGTATCTGCTTCTCTGGACATTATTGAATTCTTCTACCTGTGAGGGCATCTTAAAAAAATATACTGACTGATTTCTTAACGAAACATCTACTCTTTGCCAAGCATAAAGTTACCTCCCACTTGCATATACCCTTTTCTCATTTATCCTCACATCAACTGTATAAATGAGAAATATTCTCAGTTTATGAGTGAGAACATTCAGGCTCAGATAGGTTAACAAGTTTGAAATCATGTGCTAGTAAACCAGACACCTAGGTTTTGAACCTTGTTCTTGATGTCCCAAGGTCGTTATTCTCTACTGTGTTACACTCAGCTGCTTTCACCTGGAAAGCAGAGGAATCAGGCTGTCTCCTGCAGCCTTCTTGGTCCATTCTGCTGCCCAAGCAGTACACTTGGTTTCATATGGAAATCTAGGATCCCAAGGATGGTACATTTGTCAGCAGCATTTGGAAGTATTTTTCATCATCAAGATGGCAATCAATTTGCAATTCAGTCATCTCATTGCAAGGTAGTTTGACAAAAAGGTTATGACACTTAATGGATTTTTTCCCCCTTTTAAATCTGTTCACTCAGCACTTTGCTTCTGATTCATATTAGTGGTCTGAAAAAGCTCTTTCTGAGGCAAGTTTCTTCCTCAATATCATCCTACTGGGGAAATGTTGGCAGTTGATGTCTAATTTTGAAATTTTTTTTCCTGATTGATTTTAAGTGTTTACTGGGCACTTTCGGGTAGAATTGTTTTAAAATTTTGGTTACTGGGAAAGCTAGACAAGCCTTTGCTATGGTGAAAGAGACAGAAGGAATATAGATACAATTTGTAAGTGGTTATGCCATTGGGCTTAATGCTTGGCATACATATCTAGTTTGCATCTCCTGATCGCACTTTAAGTTTGCTGATGGTAAAGCATTATTCCTTGCTTGTCAATGCACAGAGAAAAATTATTTGCCGAAGGACCCTGCAAATAAGGGACAGGATCAGAGATGGAACCGTAAACCTTTCCACCCATTCCATTGTGATCTTCATAGGTACAGCAGCTATACCCTGCCCCAGCAATGAGTATGGTAGAGGCTACATTCAAAGGAGGACTCTGGGGTCAGAATTCCTGAAAAGAGCTGCTTAAGTCTGCTTCTCCATCCAAAAACGATGCAGTCACAGTCAGCTAACACTGAGCTTGCTGGGCATTTCACGAACAGAAATGTATGTGGTGGTCCATGTAGCATGTATGCGATATAACTGGCCACCTTTTCACATTAACATTTATCACAGAAACACATTCATTTGCTACAGGGATATTTCACACTTTGGCTGAACTTTGAGAGAAGTGGGTGAGGAAAAGGTAGTTTAGTAACTAGTTTATATATAAACCTATATTGTAGTGAGTACTCTTGTAGTTGGAGCATCTTTTCCATGGTGATTATAAATGGCTGTTAGCCCCTTTGCACTGAAGCTGGTGGGTGGTTTTGCCACAGAGGTAAATTATCTTTTGGGCTATATAACCAGACAAATAAGATTAAAATATAAAGTGAGATTCAGGGCATATTCTGAGTAGAGCAGTTAATTAGGCAGCTAAGAAAATTGTATTTTAGCCCCTCTGACTATGTGGATTGGTATTTTTTTAAATTAAAAATGGAAAATAATATTTTTAACAGCTTATGATATGTCAGTAATTTAATCCTCCCAGTAGCTCTGTGGGGTAGGTATGTACTGTTTCTGTCTCATTTTACAGGTGAGGAATCAAAACAGTTTGCATACCCAGGTCATATATCTAGAAAGTGATAGAGCTGGGATTTTAAACCTTATAATCTGATTCCTGAATCTCTAGCTTTAAACACTGTGTTACAACTTATTTCTCTTCTAATTCTATTGAGCATTAGATGTTTCCAATAGTTAGAAGTCAAATACTTCATTTTTAATAGGAACTTACACAGTCTTTTATGTTTTTTTATAGCCCACAATGTCACTGATCTGGATTCTTCCAAACTCGATACTTTGTTTTTATGTCTGCATAAGAAGTTTTTAAGAAAACAGGGCAAGTGAGCTCAAAATCAAAAGAAAACCCACCAACAGTGAATGCATTCAGGGCTATTTCCAGGTCTTTCCTTTGAAGAAAGATAAGACTCAGTCCAGAGAGCACATCTGTGACACACTGTGCCACTCGCCTTTGGTGCGTGGCAGTCATCTTTGGCTCATGCTGTATATCATTCTACATTAGAAAACTCACTGTATGTTGCTAAATAATTTTTTGAAAACAGGCAAATTAATAAATGGACATCTTATTTATTGTGCTATAAAATTAATGATACCATTTTCTGTGTTTTTGAGTGCTTTCCTAAGCCATCTGAAAGTCTTAAGACGTCAAATGCAGAGGCTTTTGTAACAGATGTTGAGAGTTTTCAGGGTAGGCAAACACTGACCCTGCTGTTTATAATAGTGATTTATTGAGTACCCTTTCAGTTCCAGCATACCCATGCACAGCTTTGTCTCCAGGGTCTTTTGTACTCGTTGGTCATCCACCCCCAGGGCCATAACTTGCCAAGATGACTCAGCTTCACAGGTGTGTGTACTTGGATGTGAACCATGGAGTACGTTGTGTGGAAGGGATGGGCTGAGAGCCTTTTATATAGATAGGCTTCCTGTCCCTCAGGAGTGTCCCTGTATAAATACCAACATCGGAGCCATCTTCATTCTTCATGTGGCTGTGTCCATTTATCTTTGTCTTGGAGTATTACATCTTAGACGCATTTTCCCCTGTCACTAGACACACAGGTTACAAAGGCGAAAGAGAACTCCCATCTACTTGTTATGAAGAAATCTCACATCTTTTTCACTTGCACAGAGGGATGTGGCAATGTAGTAACATTGCATTCTTTTGAGCATAGTTTAGAAGCCAAGAAGATACTTTCAAACAGGTGACATATTCCAGTTATGGCCCAGATGTCCTGCCTTCCCCATCGCACTGCATTTGCTAATAATCGTGGCTGCATGCTTCATATTGGCACTTGCTCCTATGGATTCTTAATTCAAAATAACTGCTGAGAAAGTTTTGCAGAGGCCTCTCCAAGAGGACTCTGCCTTCCTCATGCATTCTGGTTGGCTTGGTGTATTCTCTGGGGACTTTCCTTGGCTGGGATGCTCTCCATTCCTTGCTGATGGACATGATCTTACTGCCCAGTCTGTCTCAGATTTTCAAGTATTCAGTTTTAGAATCAATGATACCTCCCCACCCCCAACTTTTGAAGGGACTTAGAGAGAAAAATGGCAAAGTGCCTTCTGTGATTTTTGAAGACTCCTGGGGGCTGAGCAAGAGGCTGAAACACTGAAAATGAGCCAGTGGAATCCTGGTTTGGATAATTGTTCAAATAGAGGAATCTTGTCACATGACTTAGTTGAGAATTTCTTAGGGCTAATATAGAGGGTGTTATGTTGAAATAGTTGGTAAGCAAATTGTGGCAGGCAAGTTTCTTTCTCACACTCACACTAGTATTACGAGACTGGTAGGTCAAAGCATAAACATAGATACCAACTTGTATGCAAATCTTTTGAACAGAATTGAGAAGTGAGGATGAGAGATGTGCAGATTGGTAACTGGTTGGTCAAGAGGAATTAAGTTTATTTTTGTTGCTTCAGAGTCAAGGCAGAACAAGGAAATTTATAGGAAAGCTGATTTCTCTTTCATTTAAGGGTAAATTGTTGATAATGAGAACTATGTGAAAATAAAATTGGCTGCCTGTAGAGGGAAATGGTTTTTTGTTTATGGCAATATTAAATTATCAGCTGCATGGTCAATTGCAGAAGATGTTTTAAGGATTTAAATATTCTCAGAAGCTTCAACCAGTAATTTGGAATGCTGGCTTTTCATCAGGATTACCTAGGGTGCCTTTACAAGCCACAAAAATCTCTTTTCCTTCCTTCTCTCCTGAGACTTAGATTCACTCACTTTTAGATGAAGCCTGGGAAATTGTCCATTTTTGCTCTGATTCTGAGGCTTTTCCAGGTTGAGAACTGCTGGATCAGATCCCCCTCATCACCAGTCTTAAGCCTCTTCATTCCTTAGGCTTTGGTTTTCTTGGGTTCTGGCTGCTGCTGCAGCTTTTCTGTTTTACCTGGATACCAATGCTGACATGACTATGTTGATGATAGCAGCATTCTTTAGATGATGAAGTATGTGATTTTGAGGATCAGCAGTGTCAGACTGGGCATAGAAGTCATGGGCTTGTTTTTAATAGATGAATAAGAGATGCAGGTGAGTTCCTGCTTGAGGTCGCTTGATGAGCAGCAGAAATCCTGGGAGTTACTTCGTCTTCCTTCACTAAAGCCTCTGCAAATTTGGAAATTAAAGTGTGTGCCAGCTTCTCATAAAGACTCCTGAAAGTGGTGTTGTCTCTACCAGAAATGCAGTGTAATGTGAAAGGCCTTATCTTTGGCCATGTATTGTTTGCCAGCTTGAGGCATTCATGTGTCCTGTCCAAAATCATGATCCCCTTACACAGGTATGTGTGTTTCAACATTGAGGGGATAGATGTTTCTCCAACCCCCCACTGCAACCCTGCAGGTCTCCATCTGCTTGATGTCTTAAGTGTTGTATGCATACTTAAGATAGGGCAAGTCTGATTGAGGGCCTGATTTCATGCTGGAAACTGCTTTTGAAGAAGGTGACTGTCTTTGGCAAAAGTAGAGTAGGAAAAGACAACACTGCCAAAGAAAATACAGCTTATCATCAGATATGGTATGTTATTTTGGTGCTTTCCAAAGGGCAGGTTTTACACCAGATCTGAGTGCATTACTGTTGTATCTCTTGAGCCCTATGGAGGGGCTTTTTCACTCCCCCACGTCGGTCTTTCAGACTACCTTTATATGGCTCTTGACCTGTTAGCACTGTGCCAGAAGGAAGCTACCTGTGTTGCTACCCATCATTGTCATTGAACAAACACTGACTGAGTCCCTCTTGCCTCTTGACACTGGGAGAAGGACTCGAAACACTCTAGCGTTCTTATACTCTAGCATTCTAATCATCATAGTGGCTCTGGGAGGGATTGGATAATTGTTCCTAAGTCTAGTTGCCAGATGAAAAAC
>NW_012103332.1:1921592-1943043 GCF_000951045.1 Mandrillus leucophaeus | reverse complement strand
AAAACGTTTGTCACCTCTTGTGTCCCAGGCCAGGCCATCCGTGATCTCCTTTCTGCCCCAGCCTCTCCCCTGCCATGTCCGTACAATACTGGGTTATTGTCTTTCCTGGAACATGTCTTCTGTTCCCCATTCCCCTTGCTGTTCCTCACGAGCAGCAGGTCCACTTCCCACAGATCTTTGCCTTTTCTCTGCTGGAAACACCCCTTTTCCAGCAGCCACTTCTTACTGTGGTTGCCCCCAGGTCTCTGCTCAGACATGAACTTAGCATGAGGCCTTTTCTGACTATCCTCACCTCCACACCCAGCCCTGCAACCTCATCACCGTGACCTTCCTTGTCCTGTTGGCCTTGCTTTATGGTATTTCTTTTCCCAAGTATCTTACCACAATTGGCAAATATGTAATCTGTTTCCCCCTCTGCAGTGTATGCATCACCAGGATAGGGACTGATTTGCTTTCATTCACTGCCTTACAGCACTTTTGAATAATGCCCAGCACATAGTAGATTCCCAATAAGATGTTGCAGCAGGCTTGCTATCATTGTCAGTATTATGGGCTTCTTACCACTCATGAAAGCAAATTAAGTGTGTGAGTGAGAGAGTTGGTATTCAAGCTGGTAATCTATAATGTCGAAACAAATGTGAACCACTTGATAACTAACTTGTTCAAAAACTGAACTGACAGTGTCCTGTATGACATTTTTGTGAAGCTAATATGAAATTATACCTATGAAAGATGTGCTGACACTTGAAAATGACTTTCACTGATCAAAGGCTGTCCTGAATGGCTGCTGTGATGTGCTTGCTCCTGGTATACCTGTGTTCATTCATGATTTGGCTAAAATGGTAATTTATAGGGGGCTGAGTTTGAAAATGGTTTCAATTTAGGCTTACTTGCCAACTGTGTTGTGTTCTTGTTATAACATGTGTCTAAAATCATATGTTGAGATTTACCATAAAATGTCCAAGGTCATTAAAATATAGATAAGTTTGTTAATAGCTTAGCCAAACTCTTATATTAATCATGCTTTATAATTTTGTTTTCCTTTAGTGTTACCTGGAATGTCAGAGAGCTGAAAGCAGTCATATTTTGGGATCATGCACCTACTGTGACAGTATATAAAAAAAGATAATTAAGTATGCACCCAAGAAGTAGCTGCTCCCCTACCCATCACAAACTGTATAGAAGGATATCGCCTAAGGATTTTATCATGTGAAAACTTTCTGAATTTTAGTTGGCTGTTTTTAGAAATGCAGATAAGATGAAGGATATTGGACAGCAGCTATACACTACACACTTGAAGGGTGGACATAATTCCTTGACCATGTCACCCAAACAGCCTGATGCTAATGGAGCACCTCGCCCAGATAGACAAGAAGCACAAACCCTTTTGTATCAAGGCTCAGAGGCAGAGGCTGCCATGATGACCATTGCTACATGTGCAAAGTGCAAAAGTGTTCACAAGATCTCTCTTCAAGATTTGCAGAAGGGTACAGGGAAGGACGGTATATATGTCTGCTTCCAGTGCAGCCTCGGTGCAGCTCCTCCCAATTTTCATTTTGTGAGCAATAATCCCAGTGCTACTCATGTTGGAAATAAAACTGAAAACTTCTCAAGTCCTGTCAGTAACAAATTTAAGGTAAGGAACTTTAAGCCAGGCAAATACTATTGTGATAAATGTCGATTTTCCACAAAGGACCCGTTGCAGTACAAAAAGCACACCCTTCAACACGAGGAGATTAAATTCATTTGTTCTCACTGCAGCTACATTTCGTATACGAAAGGAGAGTTTCAGAGGCATTTGGTGAAACACACAGGCATATTTCCTTATCAGTGTGAGTATTGTGACTATGGTGCTATTAGAAATGATTATATTGTCAAACACACAAAGAGAGTGCATGAGAGGGCAGGTGCGAAACGGCCAGTCAAAGCTGTTGCCAAGCTGGAGCCAAAAAGAACCGGAACTTCAAAACAAAACCCAGAGCTTCTAAAAGCTTCTAGTCCACGGACTGCATTTCAAAATAAGTGGTCAGATCAACTGTCAGGTTTCTCTCTCCATGCAAATAAAGACAAAATGCACAATATCATGTTGTTACCTGAACCAAAGGAATACCAAAAAGATGTAGTTTGTATTCCAAATAAAATGACCCTGTCTGAGCCAAATGAAGTCAACCTATTTGAGAACAAAAATGTTGAAGTAGAAGTGTTATCCCCTGCTAAAGAACCTGTTCAGCCAGGTATGCCATTGACAGTTGTTGCACCAGCAGAACTAGTTGTTCCTGCAAACTGTTTAGCCCAGTTGATAGACGTGAAGGTTGTCAATGGTACACAGCAGCTTGTTCTGAAACTGTTTCCGCTGGAAGAAAATAATTGCCTTGAAGCTGGGAGGGGTAATGGAGGTGATTCTGAACGTATGGTGAATGAGAAGAGTTCAAATGAACAAGAAAAAATACTTTCTGCAGAAAAAACAAAGTCACTGACAGTTGACAGGAATGTTGGAAAACTCGTAGGCATTGATAGTTTTCAACCTTCAGTTCAGAAACAGCTTAAAAATGTGAAATGGGTAAGGTCTTATGATTTTATTATGCCAAGTTCTAGTGTGCACAACAATGGAAAATCCTTCATTAATTCGGAAACAATTGAGGATTTTCAGAAAAAAAATAATTTGTATCCACATAGAACTGCTTTTCCTTCTGTTGCCTTAAAAGGTCATTCTCTAGCATCTGTATTTAAAAACAGTGTTTTACGTAGTCTTGGAGCTGCATCAAACCCTTTTCCATATAAAGCTGCTGTTTGTTTTGCTGAAAATGGAAGAAATTTACACAGTAACTCACAGCAGTTACTCCCTTTTGCTGCATCACCTGCAACCTTTTCCTTCTCTGGACAAAAGGGCTTATTGCCTATAAGTGAAAATGACTTGGAATCTACAAGTAAAATCAGTATTCCTGTAAAAATGGTTTCCTCTAATAGAAAGCAGGAAGATAACCAGACAGAGGAACACAAGGCAGTTTCAACTGTAGGCCAGATTTCCTCTCAACATAAGAGTGAGTATTTACATATAAACATAACTGGAGAAGATAGATCTCAACAGCCTGGGGATAAGCCTTTGGAATTAAAGAATTCTGAAAGGACTAACAACACTAATGATGGCCCCGTCATCTCATCAGTATTTTCTCTGAGCTCTGGATCTGAAAATGTCCCCGAGGGCATTAAGTGGAATAGCTCAACGTCTAAAATAAAGTCAATTGAACTGTTGCGCAGAAAAATAGCTCAGTTAATTGAGTCCTGTGGCAAGCCTTCATCTTTGGCTTCAAATAGTGCACATCGTCGCTCTGTAGGACAGGCATCAAAGGGAACTTCAAAAGCTACCTCTGAAGGCATTCAAGAAATCAACGTGTCAGTCACTGGCCCTGGCCATCCCACAGGTACTCCTCAGAAACCTCCGGATGATGGTGGTGGTACTGGTAATGGACAGCTTACTCATCAACAAATATATCCACACTTTGCAGATGGCAGTAATAGGAAAACCAAAAGCAGAGTGGCCAGGAAGGCTCATGTTGCCACACCAGTGTTAATCCCCAAAGGGGCTGTGTTGAGGGTTCTTAATTCCTCTGAGGATGCCCACATCATAGAGGCTACATGTGAAGCACCTGTCAGCATACCTTGCAGTGAAACACAGTTAATAAAACCAGTTCCATTTTGCCCTGTGAAACAGGCAGACTCAGAGCCTTTAAGAAGTGAAAGGGGGCCAATAGATATGTCCCAAAATATTGAGACACCTCTGCGCCCTAAACTGAGAAAAGAGAGTGCAGTCTGTAGCACCATCCATAAAAAAACTGGCCTCTTGCATGGACAGCAAGGAAGCAGTGAATTAAGTAAGCAAGGGAGACTGCTTTCCAGAAGTCTTTCTATAAGTAGAAATAAAACCAAACAAGTACACTTATCCAAGAAGAAAAACAAAATTCAGGCTGAACCCAGCCACTGTCTCAAGGATCCTTCAATTTTTCAGGTTGCAAGGCAACTTCGACTGATAGCAGCTAAGCCAGATCAGTTGATTAAGTGTCCCCGTCGGAACCAGCCAGTCATTGTGTTAAACCACCCTGATGTGGACTCACCAGAAGTGACCAATGTGATGAAGGTAATAAATAAATACAAAGGCAATGTCCTCAAAGTTGTTTTATCAGAGAGGACTAGGTGTCAGCTAGGCATCAGACGGCATCATGTACGCCTGACCTACCAGAATGCAGAAGAAGCCAGTCAAATTAAAAGGCAAATGATGTTGAAAATGAAACTCAAAAAAGTTCATAAAAACAACTACCAGGTAGTGGATTCCTTGCCTGATGATTCTGCACAGTGTGTATTTAAGTGCTGGTTTTGTGGGCGGCTGTATGAAGACCAGGAAGAGTGGATGAGTCATGGCCAACGGCATTTGATAGAAGCAACTAGAGATTGGGATGTTCTTTCCTCCAAGGGCAAATAAGTAAACAGTTACTCTTTAAAGCAAGTTATTTTTTAGTTTATTCTGGTTTGGAGTCCCTCCACCAAGATTCAGTAGAAGAAATACAGACTGTAGAAATGAGAGGACTGCTAATTGTTCAGAACTGTAGGAATATTGGGAGCCAGGAGTCTGAACCTGAAATATGTGATTGGACCCCAGAATGTATTTGAAGGCTCTGAAATTGTACACACAAATTGGTACATACACACTTTTCTGGAGAGCCTGTGAAACTGAACAGATTTTCAGTGGGATCTGAGACTTTTCTTTGTTTAGCACCCCATTTTCTAAGTACATACACACACAGATGTTTAATAATCCATTCAGAGGGGCAGATTGAGAATGTTTTACACATTTTCTTCATATAAATGCTACAGAAAAACCTTTGTTTCGGTGTGCACATCCATTTTGTTTTTGCTTTTTGTGCTCTGAGTATTTGGTGCACAATGGAAATTGTATTTTCTACTTTACTGGCTTCAATTTGGTTATAGAGAAATGGCCATTCTTTTACTCCCTCCCTGGTTTTGTAATACTCCCGAGTGTTCTGTATAGCACAAAGAGTTTTGCTTTTATTGGCCATTTTAAAGAATGTTTTCAACTGCTTGCCTGTATTTACTCCTTTCACTGCAAGTGTTAGAAGAAAGATAACATTTTCAAATGTTTAGCTTTTGCTTTCTTTAAAGTACATTGCTTTATGACATATGGGAAGGGAACGTACCTTTTTACAAAGACAAAAAAAGATTACAAAAGGAAAATACCTAAAACTTTTCTCTCTGCCCTTACCATTCCCAGAAACATAAGTGACCAATTTAAAATGCTAGGGAATAGGCTTATAACATAGCTAAAACTTGCAAACAGAGTTCAAGGTAGGCTTATAAAGTTGTGAAAGGGGTTTCATATGCCTTTTAGTTTTCATTTGGGATTCATCCAGAGACCGTGGGTGGATGCTCTCTGTTCTCGCTTCTTGATCCCTTTGATTCATGGACACTCTCCTCCCTTTGTCATTTCTTCTGAACGGGACCTCCTGTGGACTAGCACAACTTCCTTGCCCACTGTTTCTTCCCTTCTGTGCCTTTGAGACCCCTTAACGTTTTCCCTCATGAAATTACTAGAAAATGGCAGGAATTAACAAAATGGAGACCTCCCACTGTTTTTGCTAAAGTTACAGGAACATGATCCCTATTTTTCATTGATAGTAATGCTCTGTTTCTAATTTGTCTTAACCACATTCATGCTTACCCTGCTGCTCAGCTGTCTCAGGGAAGCAACTCCGGGAACACTGCTTCCACTCCGTTCTCTACCAACAGATGTCAGGACTGTCACTTGTCTACACAACACATTTGTGTTCTTTAGAAAAGGCCCGCCCCCTGCACAAGCACAGCCTCTTGGGCAGATAGATGGCTTGGTAAAAGCTTAAGACATGATTCTAGTCTTCACTTTCCTGTGCAGCTGGGCACTGACCTTCAGGTAGAGCACAGATGGCACAATAGTGAGGCAGCCCCAACTTGCATTTCCCTCCTTCCAGGGGCTATTAACTGCCTTAGGCGACTTGTGGGGTGCAGTGAATGAAGGGTTGTCACACCTGAAAAAGACACCAATGATTTCTTACTGGGTAGTCGATTGGAGACTTTGATTATTTTTTTTTTTTTCCACATGGGAAAGTCTTAGATTCCAGTAGATGGAATTTCAATCCTTTGCAGTTTGTTCTCATTACAGGTAATCAACATTTCTTTTGTATAATTCAATACATGATCAAGTCAATTAGTTATTTTTTATTGAAATTTAAAACTTGCATTTTTATATATGTGTGTGTGTACACATAAAAATATTTTTAACCATATGAAAATTGCAGTAGCTAGTTTTCTGATTTCCTATTTTATAACAATACATGGGCTGGAAAAATGTAGAACGTTTTTATATTCTAGAAATTTATTTTGGAAGTACATTTTTATAAGGGTCTAATCTCACTTTCAGAAAATGAAAGCACAGGAATGATGGGGTCTGGTTTATATGAACAAGTGAGTGGAAACCCCTGTGGATCATTGTATTATTGCATTTAGTCCCTGTGCATTTTTATTTGGTGCTTTTTAGGAAGTAGATCTTTGGTACCATTTCACTACGTAAAGGAGAGCATTCGAAGTTTTATCCATGTTATATATTGTACTCCTGTGGCATGAAAAGTAGCTCCCGAGATACGGAGAGGAGAGGAGTGAGGAAGAAAAGGCTGTGATTTTTTGGGGTTTTTTTTTTTTTCCTACTTTTTTTTCTCTCCTATTCCTCACCACACAGTGCTTTTTCCTGAAAAGCTGGACTGAGAATTGGCCTTGAATCAGGTCAGAGTGTTAACTGTCAACATGAAGTATTTGCACTTTGCAGCATCAACTGTTTTTCAGGCATTAGCTAAAAACACAACTTGCATACTTTGACAGAGCTTAATTGCGTGAGTAGAATATGTAGCAAAGCTTTTTAGGATTTTCAGAACTAGAATACCTTTTAAGGAATTAAAAGGGTTTCTGGAAGTCAAAAATGGGAAAGCAAAAAGTAGCTGTCCTCCCTAAATAAAGAGCTTTAGAAAATAGCTTAACCTGTAGGTACATGTTATGAAATAAACATTTCTAACAAAACAAGGGAGTAAGGGCAGACCTGTGTTGAGTATTTGCGTGTGTTCTTAACTTTGAAGGACCTCCAATCACTACATTTTGTTAATACTACCAATAAAATCATTTTAAACTTATTTTTAAAGTAGGTTTTCTTACTTTGGGGGACCCAGAAGTGAGAGATTGTTATATTTAGGATATAGACAAATAGAGTAAAAGTTAAAAAAAAAACAACAAAAAACCTTACTCAAAGTATACTCTAATAGACTATATTATATTCAGTTTTTTATCCCCAGTCCGGAACATCTTGTAAGCCATCATTAAGGGCCACCTGCTGTCTGTTGAACTACACTGAACACCATATGTTGTCTCTCAAGCTCCATCCCAATTTCTTTAGGACATGTTATATAATCCATCCCAGAAATTGAAGATGTGATGCTGCTCGGCCTTTGGAATAATTTTTAAATCTGTAAATGTCTATATGAGCAGAAACAAAACATTGTGTAACATGTTAGAAGCATTATTGTAATTCCTGTGTTAACAGTTTGTGTGTCTGCTGCTCTGGTTTTGAAACATGTTTGTATATAGATATTGGAGTTGGCATACATTTTGTTAAATAAAGCAACATTTTCTTTGCCCTTTGATTTCAAACGTTATGCAGGTGACTGTTTATTACATAGCCTATTTGTATTATACATTTCTGAGTCAAAGGCAAGACATCATTCTACATAACAGGTGTTTTGAATTCTACCAGGGTAGGTTTTTAATTAGATGCAATGATGGGATGGTTAACCTTGCAGACCCTAATATGAGGCCAGGTCATGTTTTTGTTTTGTTTTGCTTGCAAATTCACAAGAGGTGCTGGTTTGGACAGTAGTGGCAATTTTCCTGTTGTGGACAGTGGCCTCAGCAGAGAATGTATGTGGGCCTTTATCCTGCCTTCCATGTCTTGGGTAGAAGAGTTCCCAATCAGTGATGAGCGCCTAGACCACAAGAGTGTACTTGCACTATTGATGTCATCTCTCTAAATGATCTCTTGCACCCAAGTCCACATACATTTGCGTTGCAAGAGTATGAGGATATTTAAAGAGGCTCTTAATTTCCTCATCTCACTCCCAGGGCCCAAGGAGTCATAAGGGAAAGGAAGAAAATTGGACTTGTGACAAATATTGGCAGATTGAGAAAAAGGGAGGTGAGTTGCTTAAGTTCAGCAATTTGATCAGTTTATTTTCTGAGTTAAAATGAGTCGTCATCTTTGAATCCTATAGGATCGTTAACTGTCACCTTTGACAGTAGTTATTTAGGGGAGAGTGAAGGTCAAATAAGGCAGCAGGAAACTGAAGGGGCTCTGTATTATGCATAGAGTACCAGGGGTAGCTGTAGTGTGGTGAGTCAAATAGGAAACATGAGGGGAAATTGACTTCAAGCGTGTAAAGCTAGGAAGTGGCCGTCACTAATGTACACTGTTATAGAAAACATATTAAAACTGAAGCTCAGGAGAATTAATAACATCTGATTGACCAGGTTCACATGGTGCCCTTTCATTTCAAATATTACGAGCCTTCATTTATCACATTACTGGCGGCGCCTGTAGTCCCAGCTACTCGGGAGGCTGAGGCAGGAGAATGGCGTGAACCCGGGAGGCGGAGCTTGCAGTGAGCTGAGATCCGGCCACTGCACTGCAGCCTGGGTGACACAGCGAGACTCCGCCTCAAAAAAAAAAAAAAAAGAAAGAAAGAAAATAGCTTAACTTGAATGTGCATGTCATGAAATTAATACATTTCTAACAACGAGGGAGTAGGGGCAGAACTGTGTTGCGTATTTGTGTGTCCTCACCTTAATTTTGAAGGACCTCCAATTACTACATTTTTTTGTTGTTTGTTTTTGAGACGGAGTTTCACTCTTGTTGCCCAGGCTGGAGTGCAATGGCAGGATCTCGGCTCACCACAACCTCCGCCTCCTGGGTTCAAGCGATTCTCCTGCCTCAGTCTCCTGAGTAGCTGGGATTACAGGCATGTGCCACCATGCCTAGCTAATTTTGTATTTTTAGTAGAGACGGGGTTTCTCCATGTTGGTCAGGCTGGTCTCAAACTCCCGACCTCAGGTGATTGGCCCACCTTGGCCTCCCAAAGTGCTGGCATTACAGGCGTCAGCCATGGCGCCCAGCCTATATTTTGTTAATAAATGACAGGATAAATGAAGTAATGTGTAGGATAGTGTTTTGGCAGGAGCACCTTAGTACCCCCTAGTATCTGCAAAGCCCTCTCCTTTGTACTATGTAGTCATTTGTTCCCACAGCTACACTCAGTATAGTTGCTTTGTAAGGTTTGCACATCCATCAGACTGCTGGGATGAGATGCCATGCTAAGGATCTAGACTTAGTCTAGGGTCTTGCTGTCCAATAGAAACATAATGTGAGCCAATTTGTAGCCACATTTTAAGAGTAAAAAGAACAGATGAAATTAAACATTTAATTTGTCGCAATACATCTAGAATATTCTTTATCTTCAATCAGCAAAATATTTACTGCAACATTACACACTTTAAAAAAAAAAACAAGTTTCAGAAATCTGGTATGTATTTTACATATACAGCATGTTTCAAGTTTAATGCTAAATTTTCAGTTATTGTAATCAAAAGTAACCCTACCAAAACCCTGAAGTTTTTAATGGAAAGATATTTTACACCGCTTCAATTTTAAAATTATAGTTCCTCAGCCACCCTAGCCACATTCCAAGCATTCACATGCCTAGTGGCTGCTCTACCGAACAGCGCAGAAGGGGAGGTGTGCTGTATTGTGAATAGATACTACTCTGAGCTCCTTGATGGGAAGCATTGGATTTTATTTTCTATATATCTGAAACTAGGGTAAGCTAGGCTAGACTTCACTCACCCAAATTTAGGGAATGCCAATTCTGTGCCAGGTTCTGTATTCATGCCTGGCAGTTCTATTTGTAGGTCTGTACCCTAGAGAAACTGTTCATGTGGGACTTTTTGAGGTTGGCACTCATTTATTTGGCAATTCTAGTTGTTCAACAAAAGAAATGTTTATTTCTCATTCACAGTACATGTCCACCATGGGTCAATAAGGCGCTCAGCTCCCCACAGTCTGTTAGGGACCTGGGCTGATGGAGGGCCCCATCTTGTAGCTGCCCCTCGGGATCACCTGGGTGTCTCCATCACTGAGACAGGAAAAGAGTACGAGGAGAGGATCTTGCACCGGTGAGAATACACAGCACTCCACTCACAACCGGCTGCCCAGAACTGGTCACGTAATCTAACAGGTCTATTCAGCACCACCATCTTTGCACATAGGAAAAACAAGAGAACCAGTGTATTGATAAACACCAGTGATGTCGAACACACTGGTCATATGGTGCATGCTGGAGAAGTATAAATGTCAATTGTCTACATGAAAAGCAACTTGCCAATCTGATAGTTGTGAAATGGTAACATCCTGATAGGAGTTGAAGATCTGCAGAAACGGGGATTTCAACATAATATTTGGCAATACTAAACTTGAAACAATATATTGTTTTCATTTTCCTAATTATTAATGAGCTAGTACCCCTTTGCAAATATTTATTGGACATTTAAATTTTCTGTGAATTGCCTGTTTATTGGATATTTGAATTTTCTGTGTATAACCTATATTCTTTGTCTACTATTGAACTGTTCATTTTAAACTTTTAGAAGAAAATGTGGGCACTCTTAAAAATTCCTAGAGAAAAAAAAACTTTAAGATTGGGCTTCTTGTACTTTTTAAATAAAAGAAATCTTTCCCTACCCTAAGTGTAAGAAAATAGTGTTTCGTGTTAAATTGGTATTAAAAATAAACTTTCATACAACAGTGGAATCCATATTGTTATACAAGTGGTCAGTTATAGGTTTTGTAAAAATCTTTTGAAAAAGGATCTAGGTCCAGATTTTTCTGTATGAAAAAATTTCAAAGTCATATTAAGTCCACACTCTCACAAAAGTTAATTCCACGTGGATTATTTACTCACTTGTCCTAAAACCCATTGTTAGAGTCCAAGCTTTTCCCCCTGTATGTCACACTACATCTGTACATCCAGGTTTCATATTTGTGTGGATCTATGTTGGGGTCTCTGTGCTGTGGCATTATGCTGTTTGTTGTGACTCTTCTTCAAAATTATTTCTAATATTATAGCTTACAGGTATATAAAATATGGAAAGGCTTCCCATAGTGGATATTATAAAGATACAGTAATGGCAGTAATGGCCTTAGCTATTCTTGATTCTTTGCTCTTCCATATGCATTTATTATTATTATTATTATTATTATTAGTTTTAGACAGAGTTTCACTCTGTCTCCCAGGTTGGAATGCAGTGGTGCAATCTTGGCTCACTGCAACCTCTGCCCCTCGGGTTCAAGCAATTCTCCTGCCTCAGCCTCTGGAGTAGCTGGGATTGCAGGCGCTTGCCACCACACCCAGCTAATTTTTGTGTTTTTAGTGGAGACGGGGTTTCACCATATTGGCCAGGCTGGTCTCGAACTCGACCTCAAGTGATCTGCCTGTCTTGGCCTCCCAAAGCGCTGGGATTACAGGTGTGAGCCACCACACCCAGCCCATATGCATTATAAAATGCTTATCAAACCCTGCTGAGATTTTTATTGGAATAGCATTGACATTTTAGTTGCATTTGAGGAAAATCGTCATCAATGGGAAAGTGCTATCACCATTTAGTCTAGTAAATGTAATAGAAATAAAGTTGTGCCAGACCAATTACATTTCACAATTTATTTTCTATATTTTGGGGAAAAGATCTCATTTTCAATAAAAATGAAAACCAAGCAGGCACAGTGGCTCATGCCTGTAATGCCAGCACTTTGAGAGGCCTAGGTGGGCAGATCACCTGAGGTCGGGAGTTCAAGACCAGCCTGACCAATATGGAGAAACCCCATCTCTACTAAAAATACAAAAAAATTACCCGGGAGTGGTAGCACGTCCCTGTAATCTCAGCTACTCAGGAGGCTGAGGCAGGAGAATCGTTTGAACCCTGGAGGTGGAGGTTGTGGTGAGCTGAGATTGCATCACTGCACTCCAGCCTGGGCAACAAGAGCAAAAACTCCATCTCCCCGACCCCCACGAAAAAGAAAAACCCCACAGATTGCAAAATCGAAGCCATGAAGAAGGAAGAAAGTTATATGATTTGCAAATAAGAGAGGTCAACATTTCCAAGTGTAAATTCATTATTTAAAAAAAAAAATCAGGTGTCTATGCATGAGAAATAGAAACAGCTCTAGTAGGAATATTTCTATCACCTCTTCTCTTGGACACTTTAAGAAAAGCCCTAACCAAAGTAATATGAAATAAAAAATAAACATGGGGGTATCCCTGTATTTTCTAGGTAGACAAAAGATTAGGGCTTAAAAGAAATCAATATTGCAAGAGACAAAAGGGTCCTTAGAGTTTTGCCATTTCATTTAAGCATAATTTTTGTCATAGGTTTTTGGAAGATGCTCAGCTTAAGGCAATTCCTTTATTCCCAAATTGTTTGTTTTTTTAATAAAATTTTAACATTATGTGAATTTTCTTTTAAAAGAGTTACTTTTGTCTCTTTTAAAAATACCTGAATAGATTTTTCTTATATTTCTCCTTATATTCCTGGAATGAACCCCACCTTGTCAAGATCTATATGTATAGATGATACTGCTAAGTTTGCAGATCTAATAGAAATCTTTATGTAAGTGATATTGCTCTATAATTTCCCCTTTCAGTATGTCCTTACAGTGTTTCATTATCAAGATGATACTACTCTCATTGAGTGAGTTGGGCCACTTTCTGTATTTTTCTGTTTGATGTAAACTGTTTCAGAAAATAGAAATTAACTGCTCCTTGAAGTGGTAAGCCATGTCACCAATGGCAACATCTTGGGTAGGTGTCTTTAACAGAGAAGGAGAAACATGAATGGGGTCAGGAAGGAGGGTTTGGAAAGTCTCAAATTCCAATTTGATTGCTATACTGATATTTTTTCAGGTTTTCTATTTTTAATTTTTCTACTCTATTCAGTTCACTATCACTAGATACATATAAATAACAGTCATGTTCTTTTGGCATATAAATGCAAGTCAGATGATGCACCTTTTATTATTGTGTGGGACACACAGATTTATATGCCATTACCTTAGCCTCCTGCTCCAGCTGCAGTAACAAAATACCATAGAGTGGGTAGCTCATAACAGAAATTTAAGACTGGAAAGTCTAAAATCAAGTCGTAGGCAGATTCAGTGTCTAGTGAGGGCCCACTTCCTGGTTCATAGAAGGCACCTTCTCACTGAGTTCTCACATGGTAGAAGGAATGAATGAGCTCTCTAAAGTCTTTTTTTTTTTTTTGAGACGGAGTTTCGCTCTTTTTGCCCAGGCTGGAGTGCAATGGCACGATCTCAGCTCACCACAACCTCAACCTCCTGGGTTCAAGCAATTCTCCTGCCTCAGCCTCCCGAGTAGCTGGGATTACAGGCATGCGCCACCATGCCTGGCTAATTTTGTACTTTTAGTAGAGACGGGGTTTCTCCATGTTGGTCAGGCTGGTCTTGAACTCCCAACCTCAGGTGATCCACCCACCTCGGCCTCCCAAAGTGCTGGGATTACAGGAGTGAGCCACCGAGCCCGGCCTTCTCTAAAGTCTTTATAAGGACACTAATCCCATTCATGAGGGCTTTACCCTCATGCTTTAATCACTGCCCGGAGGTATCCTGTTAATATCATCACACTGGAGATTAGGTTTCAACATACACATTTTGAAAGGACACAAACATTCAGACCACAGCAGCCATTGTGTGCAAACCTACATCCTCCATCTGTTATATGAGTTGTATATTATATAGGTTGTAAAGTGAAATGTTTGGGTAGGTATGTGTTAACACTGTTCCACAAATGTTTTATTCAGTTAATGAATGCAGCTCATGAAATCTCTGAAAGCATGGTTTCCATCACCCTAACTGTGCTTAGAAACATGTCCTTATGTAAAAAAGATGGCTAGAAAGCAAATGGTGCTTGTCATAGAATGCACCTTGACCAAGTTGCAAAGAACAGTGTCTGCTGCTGCTATTGCTAAACCTTACAAGTCTTCAAATATTCCTCAGAGCATTGTACAATAGGCTTTTTACAATGAATGGTCAAAGAGCTGCCTGATGTCAACATTGAGCCCATATTAGTCAAAATAATGTAACAAAACTGAAATTTGAAGTGCATTAAATACAGCAAAGGTTTATGCATCCCCATGTGAAGTCCGCTTCAGGTTGGACAGCACTCCTGCCAACCTTACCTTGGGGGCCACATGCTTCAGATGGCAGAATACAAAACAGGGAAGATAGGGTAGGAGAAAGGAACACTGATTCTTTAATGCCTTAGCCAGGAGGTGACATATGCAATGCCCCCAACATTCTATTAGCTGAATTTAGTTCAACAGTTTCAACTATCTGCAAGGGAAATCAGGAAATGCAGGGGAGCATGGGGAATATTTGCTAAATAACTTGCCACATTAACTGTCTGACTTTGCGCAAGTAACTTAGCCTCCCTGTGCCCCAATGCATGTAGTATTAGCTCTAATTTTATAGCTAAAACTAGCATATTTTATATCTTGCAGATTATGAGAATTCAAACACTCAACATGGTATCTCAGTGTTGATTCAATAAGCACTTACTAATCGATTGACATCTTTTCTGGAGCAGGCACAGACCATCTTGATGTAACAGTGAGTATACTAGCAAGATCCTTGTCCTCATGTTGCCTAGAATTTGTTACTCAAAGTATGGTCCTTGGTCTGATAGCATCAGCATTACCTGATATCTTGGAAGAACTATAGAATTTCTGGCCCCATCCCAACCTCCTGGATCAGAATCTGCAGATGCCTGGATGGCTTGCATGGAAATGAGAGTGTGAGAAAAACTGACTAGAACACTGCTCCTTCATTTCTCCCATTCATCTAGTGAAATGTTTTCTTTCTCAAGAGCACCTGTCCTGATTACCTCACCAACTCCACCCCCATCTCACAGTCAGGGATTAGATGTTGCCATGACATTGCTATTGCTCTTAGAAAATGAAAGGAATTATAAAGTGCTTATGGTCCAGTGGGGAAGACAGCATCTCTATGTTATTAGGGGAAGCAGTGCCATAGGCAATAATTAGTGGTAATGTGAACCAGAGGTGTAGGGGGAAGGGGTAAGCAGGGAGGAAGAAATAAGGGACTGAAAGACAGTGTCCTCTTACTGTGCACACTGGACAGGACGCTGAAATCCAGGGTTGAAGGAAAGTGAACCAAGATGCTGTTGCTGTTCAGTTCAATTAAGAACTTTTTCAGCACTGATCTCTCCAAAGTTTAATACCTGCTTGCTATGGCTTTTTGTTGCTAGTTTACTGTATTGCTGGGACTGAGAGCAAGACTTCCCAGGGCCTTGTGCATAATAAGCCTGTGATTTAAAGTCTCAGCAGAGTTTGAGAAGCACCCACTTATTGTGCATGCAATGACTAAGAATCCCATTAAAAGGCAGATTCTGAGTCAGTGTGTCTGAAGATGCCGATGCCGCTATTCCAGGGACCACATTTGCAAATCCTCAAGTTCTCTTTTATAAAAACAGAGTAAGCAACAGCTTTTGGGGAAAGTAGCTAGCTTACAGCCTTGCTACTACTTTTTACATATTTCTACGAAAATGCTATGAAAAATTTCTTGCTAATTTTTACATATTTCTATGAACTGACCTAAAAAGCAAAATAAATTTCCAAGTCTTCTCTTAAACACTAGACAGTAAATAGTGAATCAGATTATAGGGTAGTCTGCCCATCAGCATCTCAGCAACTCTGACAAGGCTGATCCTGAGACAGCTATACCTCACTTCTCTACAGCCCTCCTCTCCAATGCCATCTTCGAGGATTTGGGTCTTTAAAGCTCTTAAGGTAGTTTGAGCCATGGACATCTATCACCTCTATCAACTAGGAATTCTGAATAATACTTTATAAAGAACTCCTATAACTAGCCATTGTGTGGGTGGGCCCCTGGAGAGCTCTAAGCCGGTCCCATGGTTTAAAAATCACTTGGGAGAATGGGCAGGTGCTTCAGGGCTAAGCAGGTGGCACTAGGGTCCCCAACCCTCACCCACACCCCAGCCAGAACAGCTCCAATTTTACCTGTTATTGCTGTGGCTATTGTTGTTTTTAATTTGTCTGCGAATGTTTTGAGGAAAAGAAGCAATTTGATCCTTTGATAAACTCCTAATTTAGCCTATCATCTTACCCCAGTTAGAATGACTATTATCAAAAAGGCAAAAAATAACAGATGGTGGCAAGGATGCAGAGAAAAGGGAGTTCATACACTGTTGGTGGGAATGTAAATTCATACAGTCATTACGGAAAACATTATAGAGATTTTTCAAGAAACTGAAAATAGAACTACCATACCATCTAGCAATCTCATTACTGGGTATTTTTCCAAAGGAAAGGAAATTAGTATAGGAAAGGGATACCTGCACCCCTATGTTTATTGCAGCACTATTTACAATAGCAAAGCTAAGAATCAACCTAAACATCCATCAATGGATGAGAGGACAAAGAAAACGTGGTGTATATATACACAATGAATAGTATTCAGCCATAAAAAGAATGCAATTCTGACATTTGCAGCAACATGGATGGAACTGCAGGTCATTGTAAGTGAAATAATCCAAGCAAAGGAAAATATCACATGTTCTCAGTCATATGTGGGAACAAGAACAGCCAATCTCATAGAGGTAGAGAGAACAGTGATGGTCACCAGAGGCTGGGAAGGGTGTGTGTGTAAAGCAGGTGGGTGGGGATGGGGAATGAAGAGAGATTGGTTAGTTGGTACAAACAGATGGAAGGAATGCATTCTAATGTTTGATAGTAGAGTAGGATGACTTTAGTTGTTGATGTATTGTACATTTTAAAATAGGTAGAAGGGGCCGGGCGTGGTGGCTCACGCCTGTAATCCCAGCACTTTGGGAGGCCGAGTCAGGCGGATCACTTGAGGTCAGGAGTTTGAGACCAGCCTGGCTAGCATGGTGCAACCCCATCTCTACAAAAAATACAAAAAAATTAGCCAGGCATGGTGGCACATGCCTGTAGTACCAGCTACCTGGGAGGCTGAGGCAGCAGAATCGCTCGAACCCAGGAAGCAGAGATGGCAGTGAGCCAAGATCGCACCACTGCACTCCAGCCTGGGAGACGGAACAAGACTCCGTCTCAAAAACAAACAAACAAACAAAAAACCCAGGCATGGTGGCGCATGCCTGTAATCCCAGCTACTCAGAAGGCTGAGGCAGAAGAATCCCTTGAACCTGGCAGGCGGAGGTTGCAGTGAGCCGAGATCATGCCATTGCACTCCAGCCTGGGGAACAAGAAACTCTCTCTCAAAAAAATAATTTTTTATATATATGATTTATATATATTACATATATATATAACAGGACTTGAAATCGTCCCAACAGATAGAACTGGTAAACACTCAAGGTGGTAGATACCCTAACTACCTTCACTTGCTCATTACACATTGTGTGCATGTAACAAAACATCGCATGTACCCTATAAATATGTACAAATATGTATCAAAAAAACTTTTAAAAAATTAAAAAATACCTCATGAGTCACTTCATTTCATCTAGTCTCAATATTATATAAATCCCTGTCTTTTAAAGGATTATGTATTATATTTAGCAGGAAATAGTGTTCTTCTTTCCAGTCTATATTTCGGTAGAAATTTCACTAGGAAAGCCATAAAAAAATCATGATTTAGAACTCAGGTTTCTCAAATAAAATGAGATCATTATTGTCAGTTGTATTTGCTAGTAGTTTACACAAATGCTTTCTAAAACTGGAAGTTATCCATATATTCAACGGCAGTAAGGACTAAGACTTGTAAGAAAGCTAAAAATAAATAGCCATAATAAATATTTAAATGAAGCAATTTTTAAAAGCAAAATAAATTTTTAACCTGTAGAATGTGGTGGTTGGAGTAGATCATAATAATAATGCTGTTTATTATTACTATCATTATTACTACCATCAAGTAGAGCTGGAAGGAACCCTATCTCAGTCCATCTAAACCAGATTCTCAAGTGAGCTTTCTTCTGTCTTGGCCCTAGACTGGCAGACGAGATCCCATTTGCTGGCACACCTAGAGAACTATGGGCCATATGGCCTGAGCACACACAGGAAAAGCCCTCTCTGCAGCCAGGCACACAGAGTCAGGCACCAATAGAAGAGAGCTCAGAAGGAGCTGACCCTTCCATGCTCACTTCCTTCTCCCAGAGGCAGTAATTGCATGTCATTCCGTTTCCAGTGGAGAAGAATGAGTGGGGAGGGGCACAGGTAGTGTGTCTCTGGGTGTCATCCTAGTGGAAGACCCATCGTGGCAACCACTGAAGTTCTCATGGCAACCACTGAGGTTCTCCACAATGCTGGATATGTTCTGCTTGTCCCTTCACCACCCTGCTTATGTTCAGAGAGGCTGAACTCTATGGACTGAAGTATAAGGGCTCCCTTAATCTCTGGCTTCTGTTTGGGTTTGAAGATCAGAAGGTGGCAGATTCAAAAGGTCAGGGTATACGTATATCTCCAGTTTCCCCATTGCCAAGATCTCCTTCGGAAGTACTTATATTTCTCTACCTAAGACCATAGGCAGGGGCAGAACTAGTTTTCTGAGGTGAGGTGGACATTTGCACAAATTTTGGACCCTCCTTTAAATAATAAAAAATTGGCTGTGTGCAGTGGCTCACTCCTGTAATCTCAGCATTTTGGGAGGTTGTAGTGGGTGGATTTCTTAAGCTCAGGAATTCAAGATCAGCCTGGGCAACACAGTTAAAACCTTGTTTCTACAAAAAAAATATGTATATATATAAAAAAATAGAAAAAATTAGCAGGGCATGGTGGTGCATGCCTGTGGTCCCACCTACTCAGGAGGCTGAGGTAGGAGGATTGTTTGAACCCAGGAGGTGGAGTCTGCAGTGAGCTGTGATGGTGCCACTGTACTCCAGCCTGGGTGACAGAGCAAGAACTTGTCTCAAAAATAATAATAATATGGGCTGGCAAGATGACCGAATAGGAACAGCTCCAGTCTGCAGCTCCCAGTGAGATCAATGCAGAAGGCAGGTGATTTGTGCATTTCCAACTGAGGTACCTGGCTTTTCTCACTGGGACTGGTTAGACAGTGGGTGCAGCCCACAGACGGCAAGCCGAAGCAGGGTGGGGTGTCACCTCACCTGGGAAGCACAAGGGGTCAGGGAACTCTCGCCTAGCCAAGGGAAGCTGTGAGAGACTGTGCTGTGAGGAACAGTACACTCTGGCCCAGATACTACGCTTTTCCCATGGTCTTCACAAGCTGCAGCCCAGGAGATTCCCTTGGGTGCCTACGCCACCAGGGCCCTGGGTTTCAAGCACAAAACTGGGCATCGTTTGGGCAGACACCGAGCTAGCTGCAGGAGATTTTTTTCATACCCCAGTGGTGTCTAGAATGCCAGCGAGACAGAACCATTCACTCGCCTGGAAAGGAGGCTGAAGCCAGGGAGTCAAGTGGTCTAGCTCAGTGCATCCCACCCCCACAGAGCCCAGCAAGCTAAGATCCACTGACTTGAAATTCTTGCTGCCAGCACAGCAGTCTGAAGTCGATCTGGGACACTCGAGCTTGGTTGGGGGAGGGGCATCCGCCATTACTGAGGCTTGAGTAGGTGGTTTTCCCCCTCACAGTGTAAACAAAGCCACTGGGAAGTTCAAACTGGGAGGAGCCCACAGCAGCTCAGCAAAGCCACTGTACCCAGACTGCCTCTCTATATTCCTCCTCTCTGGGCAGGGCATCTCTGAAAGAAAGGCAGCAGTCCCAGTTAGGGGCTTATAGATAAAACTCCCATCTCCCTGAGACAGAGCACCTGGGGGAAGGGGTGACTGTGAGCGCAGCTTCATTAGACTTAAACATTCCTGCCTGCTAGCTCTGAAGAGAGCAGAGGATCTCCCAGCACAGTGCTTGAGCTCTGCTAAGGGACAGACTGCCTCCTCAAGTGGTTCCCTGACCCCTGTGCCTCCTGACTGGGAGATACCTCCCAGTCAGCGAGGTGGCATCTGGGGTGCCCCTCTAGGATGAAGCTTCCAGAGGAAGGAACAGGTAGCAATCTTTGCTGTTCTACAGCCTCTGCTGGTGATACCCAGGTAAACAGGGTCTGCAGCGGACCTCCAGCAAACTCCAGCAGACCTGCAGCAGAGGGGCCTGACTGATAGAAGGAAAGCTAACAGAAAGGAATGGCATCAACATCAACAAAAAGGATGTCCACACATAAACCCCATCTGAAGGTCACCAACATCAAAGACCAAACATAGATAAATCCACGAAGATGAGGAAAAACCAGCACAAAAAGCTTGAAAATTTCAAAAACCAGAACACTTCTTCTTCTCCAAAGGACACAACTCCTTGCCAGCAAGGGAACAAAACTGGATGGAGGATGAGTTTGATGAAGTGACAGAAGTAGGCTTCAGAAGGTGAGTAATAACAGACTCCTCTGAGCTAAAGGAACATGTTTCTAACCCAATGCAAGGAAGCTAACAACCTTGAAAAAAAGGTTAGAGGAATTGCTAACTAGAATAACCAGTGCAGAGAAGACCTGTAGAGATGACCTGATGGAGCTGAAAAATACAATACGAGAACTTCGTGACGCATACACAAGTATCAAAAGCCGAATCAATCAAGCAGAAGAAAGGATATCAGATATTGAAGATCAACTTAATGAAATAAAGCGTGAAGACAATATTAGAGAAAAATGAATGCAAAGGAATGAACAAAACCTCCAAGAAATATGGGACTATATGAAAAGACCAAACCTATTTTTGATTGGTGTACCTGAAAGTGACAGGGAGAATGTAACCAAGTTGAAAAACATCCTTCAGGAGAGCTTCCCCAACCTAGCAAGACAGGCCAACATTCAAATTCAGGAAATACAAAGAACATCATAAAGATGCTTCTCGAGAAGAGCAACCCCAAGACATACAATCTTCAGATTCACCAAGGTTGAAATGAAGGAAAAAATGTTAAGGGCAGCCAGTGAGAAAGGTTGGATTTCCCACAAAGGGAAGCCCATCAGACTAACAGCAGATCTCTCTGCAGAAACCTTACAAGCCAGAAGAGAGTGGGGACCAATATTCAACATTCTTAAAGAATTCTCAACCCAGAATTTCATATCCAGCCAAACTAAGCTTCATAAGCAAAGGAGAAATAAAATCCTTTACAGATAAGCAAATGCTGAGAGATTTTGTTACCACCAAACCTGCCTTACAAGAGCCCCTGAATGAAGTACTACATATGGAAAGGAAAAACCAGTAACAGCCACTGCAAAAACAT
>NW_012103332.1:1916489-1917962 GCF_000951045.1 Mandrillus leucophaeus | reverse complement strand
AAAAGAGCCTGTATAGCTAAGACAATCCTAAGCTAAAAAACAAAGCTGGAGTCATTATACTACCTGACTTCAAACTATACTACCAGGCTACAGTAACCAAAACAGCGTGGTACTGGTAGCAAAACAGATATATAGACCAATGGAACAGAACAGAGGCCTCAGAAATACCACCACATATCTACAACCATCTGATCTTTGACAAACCTGACAAAAACAAGCTATACGGAAAGGATTCCTTACGCAATAAACGGTGTTGGGAAAACTGGCTAGCCATATGCATAAAACTGAAACTGGATGCCTTCCTTACACGTTACACAAAAATTTAACTCAAGATGGATTAAAGACTTAATGTAAAACCTAAAACCATAAAAATCCTAGAAGAAAACCTAGGCTATGCCATTCAGGACGTAGGTATGGGCAAAGATTTTATGACTAAAACACCAAAAGCAATGGCAACAAAAGCCAAAATTGACAAATGGGATCTAATAAAACTAAAGGACTTCTGCACAGCAAAAGAAACTATCATCAGAGTGAACAGGCAACCTAAAGAATGGGAGAAAATCTTTGCAATCTATCCATCTGACAAATGGCTAGTATCCATATTCTACAAGGAACTTAAACAAATTTACAAGAAAAAAAATAAAAAAGTGGCAAAGGATGTGAACAGATACTTCTCAAAAGAAGACATTTATGCAGCCAACGAACATATGAAAAAAAGCTCATCATCACTGGTCATTAGGGAAATGCAAATAAAAACCAGAATGAGATGCCATCTCACGTCAGTTAGAATGGCAATCATTACAAAGTCAGGAAACAACAGATGCTGGAGAGGATGTGGAGAAATAGGAATGCTTTTACATTCCCACTGTTGTTGGGAGTGTAAATCAGTTCAACTATTGTGGAACACAGTGTGGCAATTCCTCAAGGATCTTTGACCCAGCAATCCCATTAGTGGGTATATACCCAAAGGATTATAAATTATTCTACTATAAAGACACATGCACACACATATTTATTGCAGCACTGTTCACAATAGCAAAGACTTGGAACCAACCCAAATGCCCATCAATGATAGACTGGATAAAGAAAATGTAGCAGATATATGCCATAGAATACTATGCAGCCATAAAAAAGGATGAGTTCATGTCCTTTGCAGGGACATGGATGAAGCTGGAAACCATCATTCTTAGCAAACTAATACAGGAACAGAAAACCAAACACTGCCTATTCTCACTCATAAGTGGGAGTTGTACGATGAGAACACATGGACACAGCAGGGAGGGGAACATCACACACTGTTGGGGAGTGGGGGGCTAGGGGAGGGATAGCAATAGGAGAAATACATAATGTAGATGATGAGTTGACGGGTGCAGCAAACCACCACGGCACATGTACACCTATGTAACAAACCTGCACATTCTGCACATGTATCCCAGAACTTAAAGTATAATTTTAAAAAAGTCAAAACAGTCA
>NW_012103332.1:1914379-1916439 GCF_000951045.1 Mandrillus leucophaeus | reverse complement strand
AAATTTATAGCACTAAATGCCCACAGGACAAAGCAGGATATAGCTAAAATTGACACCCTAACATCACAATTAAAAGAACTAGAGAAGCAAGAGCAAATGCATTCAAAAGCTAGCAGAAGACAAGAAATAACTAAGATCAGAGCAGAACTGAAGGAGATAGAGAAACGAAAAACCTTTCAAAAAATCAATGAATCCAGGAGCTAGTTTTCTGAAGATTAACAAAACAGATAGACCACTAGCCAGACTAATAAAGAAGAAAAGAGAGAAGAATCAAATAGATACAAGAGAAAATGATAAAGGGTACCTCACAACTAATCCCACAGAAATACAAACTACCATCAGAGAATACTATAAACACCTCTATGCAAATAAACTAGAAAATCTAGAAGAAATGGATAAATTCCTGGACACATTCACCCTCCCAGGACTAAACCAGGCAGAAGTCGAATCCCTGAATAGACCAACAACAAGTTCTGAAATTGAGGCAGAAATGAATAGCCTACCAACCAAAAAAAAAGCCCAGGACCAGATGGAGTCACAGCCGAATTCTACCAGAGGTACAAAGAGGAGCTGGCATCATTCCTTCTGAAACTATTTCAAACAATACAAAAAGAGGGACTCCTCCCTAACTCATTTTATGAGGCATTATCCTGATACCAAAACATGGCAGAGACACAACAAAAAAAGAAAATTTCAGGCCAATATCCCTGATGAACAAAATCCTCAATAAAATACCAGCAAACCAAATCCAGCAGCGCATCAAAAAGCTTAGCCACCATGATCAAGTAGGCTTCATTCCTGGGATGCAAGGCTGGTTCAACATATGCAAATCAATCATCATAATGCATCACATAAACAGAACCAATGACAAAAACCACATGATTATCTCAATAGATGCAGAAAAGGCCTTCAATAAAATTCAACACCACTTCATGCTACAAACTCGCAATAAACTAGGTATTGATGGAACATATTTAAAAATAATAAGAGCTATTTATGACAAACTCGCAGCCAATATCATACTGAGTGGGCAAAAGCTAGAAACATTTCCTTTGAAAACCAACACAAGACAAGTATGCCCTCTCTTACCACTCCTATTCAACACAGTATTGCAAGTTCTGACCAGGGCAATCAGGCAAGAGAAACAAATAAAGGGTATTCAAATAAGAAGAGAGGAAGTCAAATTGTTTCTGTTTGCAGATGACATGATTGTATATTTAGAAAACCCCATTGTCTCAGCCCAAAATATCCTTAAGCTGATAAGCAATTTCAGCACAGTCTCAGGATACAAAATCAGTGTGCAAAAATCACAAGCATTCCTATATACCAATAATAGAGAGCCAAATCATGAGTGAACTCCCATTCACAATTGCTACAAAGAGAATAAAATACCTAGGAATACAATTTATAAGGGATGTGAAGGACCTCTTCAAGGAGAAGGACAAACCACTGCTCAAGGAAATGAGAGAGGACACAAATGGAAAACTATTCCACATTCACGGATAGGAAGAATCAATATCATGAAAATGGCCATACTGCTAAAATTAATTTATAGATTCAATGCTATCCCCATCAAGCTACTATTTATTTTCTTCACAGAATTAGAAAAAACTACTTTAAATTTCATTTGGAACCAAAAAAAGAGCCTGTATAGCTAAGACAATCCTAAGCTAAAAAACAAAGCTGGAGTCATTATACTACCTGACTTCAAACTATACTACCAGGCTACAGTAACCAAAACAGCATGGTACTGGTAGCAAAACAGATATATAGACCAATGGAACAGAACAGAGGCCTCAGAAATACCACCACATATCTACAACCATCTGATCTTTGACAAACCTGACAAAAACAAGCTATACGGAAAGGATTCCTTACGCAATAAACGGTGTTGGGAAAACTGGCTAGCCATATGCATAAAACTGAAACTGGACGCCTTCCTTACACGTTACACAAAAATTTAACTCAAGATGGATTAAAGACTTAATGTAAAACCTAAAACCATAAAAATCCTAGAAGAAAACCTAGGCTATACCATTCAGGACGTAGGTATGGGCAAA